>NC_034414.1:2004045-2154249 GCF_002078875.1 Numida meleagris | reverse complement strand
GGTCTTTTCCAACCTAGCTCATTCTATGATTCTATGATTCTAAGATGCGCAGGGGGGAAACAGCTATCTTTTATTACATGAAGATGTGAGCCAGCTGCTGGAGCACGTTACACGCTCCAGTAACTTTTTTCCAGCTATTTTCCTCCCTTCTGGTCCTATCAGTGCACTCTCCTTGAACAAAGTGAGCTCAACGGGACAAGACCAGTGCGTACAGACAGAGGGCAAGTGCATTAATAAGTAAGTGTAAGCCAGTCATGTTCCTTCCTCACTCGTGAGACCCTTCTCAGTCAAAAAGGAAAAGCAGAAAGTGACCTGGTCTTCTCTCCATTCTCTTAAGCAATTACTGTGACCAGGAATTGGAAAATTGAAGCTACCATGCTATTTGCTTTCTCTTGACACTTGACAATGATGCATTCTGACACGTCGGTTCAGAACCATGCTGTACTCGAAGCACAAATATGCAAGGATTTCTGCACCACAAACTTCTAAAGGCTCTCAGAGATCAAGAAGTCTGGAACTTGGGCCCAAAATGAGGAGGCTTGAATTGCTGCAGGGAAGCTGGCATTCTAGAACCATTAGTATATTGAATCAATAAAAAGCTCAAATGAGAAAAAAAAAAATTAAGAGCACAGATAGCACTATTCCAGACACGGTCTTAGAGCCATTGTGTTTTCACATGAGCATCCCATAGCCAGAAGATGTGACACTCTTGTTAACATCCTCAGATTGCTCAGGCAAACAGCTGCAGATTCAGCATTTCATTCGTGTTTATCTCCATCCAAAGTTTCAGACAGCTCGCTGCACGCACTGGAAGCAGACAGTTCTGTGTCAAGGGATTGATCTCACCAGCAGTTCCAAGGATACAGCATCACAAATTGTGGTGTTAGTGATTCCTACCTAGGAAACACCACAAAAGCCTGTGCCTTCTCTCACCTGATACCATCACGCTGGCTAGAGTAACAGTTCCATACCTACATAAGTGATCCTCCTCCAATAGGAGCAAGAAGGGAAAGGCTGATACAACACAACTGCTCACAAACCGAAGCCAAACTGCCTTCCCCAAAATCCCTAGTACCTTTTATTATTTAAAGTTAACACACGCACGCACCGTTGTCCTGAAAATCCTTTGCCACCAACACCACGCACAGGTGAGAAGCTTGAAGTTGTTACGGCTCCTGAACGCAAGGCATCTCTCCTCTGTTACGTGGCTGGCTGGAAGAGGGCCATGCAGCCCATTTAATTCAATTCCCTTCCTCTTCCATCTGCTCTAGACGGCCATGCCCTATTAGTCTTCTGAGAGCAATTGTATTTAAAGTGAAAAAATGCCAGGAGTCCATGTACATCCAGCGCGCTTGGGATGTACTGTTCCAAGCCAGCAGACCTGCCAGCTCCGAGCTGCAGGCCAGTACCAGAGCAATCCCAGCCTCTGTATCATTCTGCCCAGCTTTTATTTATCTTTAAAGATGGTTTTAAAAATTAAACACGAGCTCCGTTCCAGAGACACTTCCCAACTGCTTCTGCATTAAGGACCAGAGCCAAAAAACAGATTCAATTGGCAGCAAGGAAAAAAAGAAAAAAAAAAAAAAAAAAAGAGCATGCTTTGTTTTTGCTTTGCCCATTCCTCTCTTCGGGAGCCTTTCCCTCTACAACCAGATGTACGTACCAGCAACAGCACAGAGCAGCAGCATCGCCAGCACCCAGAGCCCCTGCACGCACACAGCAGCCCTACAAACAGGTAGGGATGTGCTGCAGGCACAAGGGAACAAAGTCACCCACTGCACACAGGGCTAAGCCCAGCCTGGACAAAGCTGCAGAGCAGCGCGCTGCTGCCAGGATGCCATCAGTCACTACAGCAGATAAAGGAGAAGAGCTCAGACGCAGCCCTGGAGGTAACAGTGCAGCCTCCCAGTCCAGCAGCAGCTTCAGGCTTTCTGCTCCTTCGCCTCTTCTTGCTTTCTCCCACCTGGCCTGCAGAAAGATGGCAATTTTATGGGCACATTTTTGTTTGAGATGACTAAGCACGATCTTTTCCCTTCCCACCAGCTTGCCTTCTTCTCTAGCACAGTAGCAACATAAAGCCGCCTCTGCTGCGGAAGCAAATCAGAAAAGGGTGGGAGATCACATCCAAACCACTCTGTCTTTTGCCCACATCCTTCTGGAAACCCTCTGTGCGTGGTTCTCTGCTTTTCACACGTGCTCAAGCAGAAGCATCCAGCCAAAGCAGGCCTTTGCTCAAAAGCACGCCGATTTCAGTACGAAACAGCTATTTACCCACCACCTCAACTTTAGAAAAAAACACCATAGATTTGACAGTACCGCCGTGATTTGCACACGACAGCAGAGCACCTTTTCCCTCCCCGGCAATGTCAGCTCCAGGTGTCACTTCGCAGCGACACCGTACAGCCTCACCGTTATGCTGCACGACTGAAACCATGGGCCATGCCATGTGCTCAGAGCTCAGCACCGACAGCAGGAGACGGGCGCACACGGCCTCACCTACAGGGACCAACAACAAGTGAATGAAGATCACAATACATCACTGAATGGCCTGGGTTGAAAAGGACCTCAAAGATCATCGAGTTTCAATCCCCCTTCTGAGTGCAGGGTCGCCAACCACTAGACCAGGCTGCCCAGAGCCATGTCCAGCCTGGCCCTGAATGCCTCCAGGGATGGGGCATTCACAACCTCCTTGGGCAACCTGTTCCAGTGCGTCACCACCCTCTGAGTGAAAAACTTCCTCCTAGCATCTACACTAAACCTCTCCTGTCTTATTTTAAAGCCATTCCCCGTTGTGCTGTCACTATCCACCCTCAGTCATTCACCGAGCAAAGAAAGTGGTTCTGCTACCCGGAGCTCTTCCAGCCCCCACCCCGTCTCAAAGAGAACGTACCGTATTACAGAGGCTTTCATACTGGGAAAATATTTTAATATAGTAAACAAGTCAATTTACCTCTTCACATGGTTTAAATAAGTTTACGCTCATGGCTAAACAAAACTCGGTACTTAAAACAACGGGTTACAGCCTACGGATCGGCACCGCTCCCAGCCGCTCCTGCCAACAGCGCTGCGCGGGCTCAGCACACCGAGCTCCTCAAGACGGGTACAGTCCGGCGCGGTTCGAAGGGCGAAGCTGGAAAAAGAACGAAGCCACGGGAACCCACGGCGACAAGAGGGGGAGGCCCGCCGTCACACAGCGCCGATCCTCCGCTCAGTGTCCAGCGCTGCCCTCCTGCCCGGCCTCACGGCGCACTGCGGCCCTCCCCGGCCCCGCGCGGCGCTGGAGGCTCCGGGCCGCCCGTCCCGGCCGGGCCCCCCCTCGGCGGCGGCGGCTGCGGCGGCGTGGGGCCGGGGGGCGGCGAAGCGGCGGAACGCGGCGGCGGAGCGCTGCGGGGCTGCGAGGAGGAGTTGGCGGCGGGGCCGGGCAACGCGGGGAGTTGGCGGCGGGGCCGGGAACCGAGGGAGGAGAAGCAGAGGAACCGCCGCCTCCGCGCACCGGCTGCCAGATGAGGCTGTAGTAGACGGCGAGGACGATGGCGGCCAGCGAGACGGAGAGCACGTAGGCCAGCACGGTGGCCAGGCGCACCCACTTCTTGTTGGTCTTGGCCGCCATGCGAGCCTTCTTGTCCCCGGTGTAAGTGGCGGGCTTGCCCCGCTCCGCCCCGGCCTCCTTCTCCTTCATGGGGGCCCGGCCCTTGGCCCGCTGCTCCACCGACCCCTCCGTGGTGGCGGGGGCTGCGCGCCGCCGCCGCTCCGCTCAGGACATGCCGCTGCCGCCTCCGACCGCTGCCCGCGCTGCTCCGCCGCGGGGCGGCCTCTGAGCGCCGGCACCGCCCGGGCGGGGTTGCGGGGAGGAGGGGGCTGCGCCTGCGCGGCGCGGCCGAGGAGGGGCGGGGGCCGCCGGGGCCGTGTGAGGAGGGGGCGCGCGCCCTTTCCCAAGATGGCCGCTGCGCGCCGCTCTGAGCGCCCTGAGGCTGCTGGGGGCTCTCTGAGCGGTGAGGAGAAGGATGGCTCCCCGCTAGCGCGGGAGGAGGGCGCGCATCTAAGGCAGATTTCCGTGCTGCAAGCTTGTGTCAGAATGGTGCAGGCGAGCAGGAGCGGGGGGGGGACCGTCTCTCAGCGCTGGGGCACATCTCGAGGCCGTGCTCGGTTTTGGGCCGCTCCCTACGTGACAGACATGGAGGCCCTGGAGCGTGTCCAGAGATGGGCAACGGAGCTGTAAGGGGTCTGGAGCGCAAGGCTTATGTGGGCTTTCCTATGGGGTTATTTAGGCAGAGGAGGCTCAGGGCAGACCTTGCTGCTCTCTGCAGCTGCCTGACAGGAGGTTGTGGTGAGGTGGGGTCGGCCTCTTCTCCTGGGTAACAGCAATAGGACAAGAGGCGATGGGCTCAAGTTGAATATTAGGAACATTTTCTTCTCAGAAAAAGCACTGATACACTGGAACAGGCTGCCCAGGGGGCTGGTGGGGGCCACCATCCTTCAGGGTGATCAAGAACTCTTTTTTTTTCCTCTTTGTGGTGTGAGATATTTATTTTGGGGAAGGCTGTAACTGAGCCTTTCGTAATCATTGTCTTTCCCCCCCACGAACCCTAGGGCAGTCAGATGCACCACACCTGGGAACTCCTGGTTAACAAGGAGTTGCAGTTCCAAAAGAGGCCAGTGGCAGCTGGAGAAATGGCCATTAACCAGAAGGACTTCAGAGGAAGTGAGTGATTGAGCTTTGAGTCCATTGCAGCATTTCATTTTTTCCCTTTAATAGCGGGATGAAAGCTGGAGGGTTGGGAAAGAAGGTGAAGACCTCCATGCTTTGTAATATGGTACTTGCAGCGCCGAGGAAGGCTGCTGGAGCAGGGAAGAAGGGGGAATAACTTCAAAGCAATCACAATTTTTGGCAAAGCGCGGGTTGCGTTCACTAAACACACTAGGGCTGTTGCATGCGTGCATGCAGAAGGATGGCACTGCAGTGACTCTCTGTACATGCTGGCCCTCAACATTTTCTCTGATGACTCCTAAGGAATGTGGGGCACAGGATGGTCAGCCCGCCAAAGCAAACTGAGTTTAGTGACAGGGTAGCGGCTGGGCTACCCTGGCTTTCACCAGAACTCGTTTTTCCTTATCTCCTTCAACATACATTTCTCTTCTTTCTATTCCTGATAAATGGCATTCGAGGAGCTATGAAGCAAAATGGGTTTTTTTGTTTTTTTTTCTTAAAAAAATGTAGCAGAAAGTAACACTTGTTAAAGCTAATATTTTCATTGTTTTACAATAAAATACATATACTTATTGCAATATTCAATGTTTAACATTAAACCTTTATTAAACTGCAGCTAATGGCATGCCACATCTTCCTGAAGTGTTTAATTTTCATGAAATGCTGTTATAACCCAGTGTATCTAGGAAACATTCTTTACATGGGTATCATAATCCTTCTGCAGGTCCCTTATCTCTCTTGTCCTGATTAATTACACCTGGATGTATTCTTCTGGTTGAAAACGAATTGCATACACACAAACAACATGAGCTGATGACATCCTGCTGACACCACTTTCCTGAGCCATGAAAATGCATCTTGTGGTGTTCCGTAGATTCTATGTGATATATATATATATGCATATCTTTATGCCTGGCTAGGTATGATTGAATTTAAGCAGTGCATATGTGTTTATAAGAGTACCTACTGTATGGATTTTGTACTTCTCTCAGGCTGTTTTCTCTTAGTAATAGCCTGCTCCAACCCCTTCTTCCCTTGTCCCATTCTTGTTTTTATTTAGAATGTTTCAAATAAAAATTCTGTACCTTGTTTGTGACCCCAACACTTCTTTCCTCACACCACCTTAACCTTGTCTCTCTGAACTGTTTCTTTCTGTAGTTAGAGACCTCTCTGTTTTTATTGGTTCTTGAGCTTGAGTATCTTGATGAATTTGAACCTGTTCTGCCTTACCTTGCTTCGTAGATCAGCTTGTTCTTCATCTGTCCTCTAAACTGCTGGTCTGCACTCCCTTCTGGCTGGCTCTTTTCTTCCTGCCATGGAGTGCTGCAAAGACAGGTCCTTTATAGCACAGAGCCATTCTGTGTCTGTTCACAGCTCTCCCTCAACTGATCTGTGTAGAAATCAGTTTGTTCCAAACCCTTAAACTGGCTTTGATCTCCTCCGGTGTTGCCACTGACGCAATTTATCATTGCCTCTGATGAAAGGCTGATGAATTAACACCCACAAATCTTTCCTCTTTATTTCAGTCCTGGAGTTTTTGGAGGGAGCGCTGACACATACTGGCTCCGACAGTTTTTGCTTGATACTCGTTTAGTCCATATTGTCATCTCCCATTTTAAGTCTCTCCTTGGAGGCACCATGTGGCTGCTTTATTGTTTAGCTTCAAATTTCTTGTACTGGCTAGAACTTGGAAGACAAAAATTAGTTGGTGTTCCTAAGTAAAATATGTTGATTTTGATCAAGGATATTTAAGAGACAGCAGGCTGATACAGAAAACAAAGGCACAGAAACAAACAATGAGATGGTAGGCATCAATAATGAGCAGTTACAGCTGTATATTTTTGCAGCCTCAACAAAAGCATTGTGTGCCGTGGTTGGGACCCAGCTACACCAGGTATCACTTTAATGTGTTCAATTCCAGAGCAGCTAAAGCTGTTTCAGCTAGATGCGGCAATAGATAATACAGCATGAGTTTCTCTTCCTTGCTTTCCAAACACTTTTTCTCCTTCCACTCCATGACTACAGGTATGTAGTTCTCCTACAGTTGAACCATGTAGTGCAGCAATCAGAAACACCAACACAATGGAAATGGTGTTACAAAAGAGGTGGAAGGACCAGCACAATAGAAAGGTGCTGCAAATGAAGGGAAGGAGGTTGCTCACCTGTATCAGAAGAATCACAAGGAAAAGCTTCCACCAAGGAGGGATCTCCAGAAAAAGATCCTTCCTCAGTGGCAGTCAGCCCTTAAATGAGGCTTAAGAGGGGTGGAGCCAGGCTCCATCCCTTCTAGTCACACAGTTAATTGCCTTCACCTGTGCTCCCAGGGCTGACTGGGTCTTTCCTCCAGGTGCTCAATCAGTGGTTCAGGCCCTGACTCAGCAGTTCCCATACAGTAGTTCTTTAGATTTTACCTTGAAACCAATGTCTTCATCTCCCCATTGAATCATAGAATGGCCTGGGTTGGAAAGAACCTCAAAGATCATCGAGTTTCAACCCCTGCTGCTGAGTGCAGGGTCGCCAACCACTAGACCAGGCTGCACAGAGCCACATCCAGCCTGGCCTTGAATGCCTCCAGGGACGGGGCTTCCACAACCTCCCTGGGCAACCTGTTCCAGTGCGTCACCACCCTCTGAGTGAAAAACTTCCTCTAACCTAAATCTCCCCTGTCTCAGTTAAAAAACATTCCCCCTTGTCCTATCGCTGTCCACCCTCATAAACAATCGTTCCCCCTCCTGTTTATACGCTCTCTTCAAGTACTGGAAGGCCACGATGAGGTCTCCCCAGAGCCTTCTCTTCTCCAAACTAAACAAGCCCAGTTCCCTCAAACTTTCTTCATAGGAGAGGTGCTCCAGCCTCTGGTCATCTTGGTGGCCTCCTCTGGACTCGTTCCATGAGCTCCGCATCTTTCTTGTGCTGGGGGCCCCAGGCCTGGACGCAGTGCTGCAGATGGGGCCTCGCAAGAGCCGAGTAGAGGGGGACAATCCCCTCCCTCTCCCTGCTGGCCATTGGCCTTCCGGGTTGCCGGCGCACACTGCTGGCTCATGTCCAGCTTCTTGTTCGCCGGGACCCTCGAGTCCCTCTCCGCAGGGTTGCTCTCCAGGAGTTCTTCCCCCAGTCTGTATCAATACGTGGGACTGCCCCAGCCCAAGTGCAGCACCTTGCACTTGGCCTTGTTGAACCTCATTAGGTTCACATGGGCCCACTTCTCCAGCCTGTCCAGGTCCCTCTGGACAACTTCCCTCCAATGTATCGACCGCACCGCTCGGCTCGGCATTGTCTGCAAACTTGCTGAGGGTGCACTTGATGCCATCATCTGTATCACTGATAAAGATGTTGAAGAGCACCAGTCCCAAGACTGAGCCTCGGGGGACACCCCTCGTGACTGGCCTCCAACCTGACACAGAACCATGGATCACAGCCCTTTGGCTGTGACCAGCCAACCAGTTCTTAATCCACCGAACAGTCCGTTCTTCAAATCCATACCTCTCCAATTTAGAGAGCAGGATGTGGTGAGGGACCACATCAAAGGCTTTGGAGAAGTCCAGGTAGATGACATCCATCGCCCTTCTGCCATCCACCAATGCCGTCGCCCCATCATAGAAGGCCACCAGATCGGTCAGGCAAGATCTGCCCTTGGTGAAGCCATGCTGGCTGTCCCGGATCACCTCTTTGTCACGTATGTGCCTTCACATGGTAACTAGGGGGGATCTGCTCCATGATCATCCCAGGCACACAGTTGAGGCTTACCCGCCTGTAGTTCCCTGGGTCATCCTTTCTCCCTTTCTTAAAAATGAGAGTAATGTTTCCCTTTCTCCAGTCACCGGGGACTGCATTTATTCTTTGCTTATTTAGGCCATAGTGTGCCTCTTGGCTGCACTGAAGACTTTGCCTTCATAAAAGGCAGCAATTCCACCAGAGCATTAAAGAAATTCCCTGTTCCTAAGGTACTCTTCCCTATGACAATCTCTCTTGTGCCTTTGCTCTGAATAAGACGAGAGGCAACACGTGCTGGTGAAGTACCAAGTCCTGCTGGTTTTTGCCATATTTAAGGTCAGCTTTTCCTTTGTGAACAAATGGGTGTGAACTTCTCTCCAGGTTCTCTTGTTCAAGTGCAGGCTGCTGCTGGAAGGTGTGTGCCTTCTGTTCCTGAACTTAGCTCCTTGCTAATAACTGCTTTAAAGGCAAATGAAAGACAGGAAGCCAGGGCTGAAATAATGATATTTTCTTTGTCCCCTGAATTTCATCAGAAATACCAAGCTGTGTCTTGAATGGACTCCTGTGGTGCAGAAATAGAGCTCAGGGGGTGTTGCAGGATTAGGGTGGCCACGGATCACTTGAGCGACTGTACGAGCAAGGAAGTACTGCAGAGTGCGTGTATGGAGTAGTTCTGGGTGGACGGTCGGCAGGGCCTAGGGGTCCTTGGGTGGGGCGGAGTCCAAGGACAGAAGTATCAAGAAGTTAACTGTTGGACGCAGGGGGGTGGTTGCTGTTTGGCTTTGTTTGTTCAACAAGTTGTAATCACCAATCAGAGGATGGGGCTGGGGTAGCCCCACCAATGGCAGTTTGCCAGGTGTAACTCAGTTTCTATATAATGTTGTGAAGTACTCCATTGAAGTTGAAGCTTGCGTACTCATATTGAGATTGTCGTGCTTCCTGCGCAGTGTAGCGTTCGGCTCTAAATCCCTGGAAAATCCGCGGCAAATGGCGCCCGAACAGGGACGCGAGAGCGGCATGAACGTGAAGTGCGAGCGAGCGGGGCGTCCGGCAATCCTGCAATAAGACGTGCCTAGCTCGGAAACCACTGCGGCATCTACCAAAAGGAGCTCCAGAGCACCATGGATAGGGAGGTAGTGCAGGGTTTGACTTATTCGCTTTTTACAAAAGCGTGGCTTGGATAATGGTACGCTGAAAGCGATACCGGGACTTGTTTCCTTTGGGGAAGCCTGCGGTTTTTTCCCGCATTGTAACTCGTATTTTGACGAGGGGGAGTGGCATCGGTACGGCGAGCCCCTATGGGATAGGGTGTTAATTGGTTGGCAATTGCGCGAGATGCCGTTGCTGGCCAAGACCTCAAGGCGCTGGGGTTAATAGGGCAAGCTTTCCCAGTACGGTTTGAACAGGGTCCGGGAGGCTTGCAGGGCGAGCATTTTCCCTTAGATTGGAAATTATTAGCACAATTACGGGCAACAGTAAATGAGACCGGGCTGCATGGGGAGCCATCAAAGCAAATGCTAGCCTACATTTGGGGGAGTGGGGTGCTGGTGCCAGAAGACATAAAGACTATTGTCCGTATGATAATGTTCCAATCAGAGCAGTTATTGTGGCAAGCTCAGTGGCAGCGCCTCTGTGATATGAGCGCTAACGCGCCACGTCCCCAGACAGACCCGTTGTTCGGGGTAACCACGCAACAACTAATGGGGACAGGGTTGTTTGCCACCCCAGCCATGCAAGTTCAAATGGGGCCGGAGGTGTGTGTCAAAAGTATGCAATTAGCAATGCGGGCAATAGGAATGGTTAAGACAACTGCTCCCACTCCATCATATATGTCGTTGAAACAAGGAAGAGAGGACTCTTTTGCCAGCTTTATAGACAAGGTAACGGAGGCAATTAACCAAGGTTACATCCCCGATTGGATGAAAGGGGCATTGCTCTGCCAGTGTGCCATGCAAAATTGCAGTGCCGCCACGAAAGCCATATTGGTCACCTTGCCTATGGATGCCACTATTGAAATGATGTTAGAGCGTATGAGTCGTGTGCCAGTGGGACCACAAACATTCTTGGTAGAAGCTGTGCAACAGCTGGGCGATAAGTTGCTGCAAGCACAAACCCAGGTGTTTGCTGCCTTGGTCCCGCTGTCCCCGGCCAGGGATTCCAGAGGGGAGGGTCGTCCAAAGGGTCGGGGATTTATGCGGAAGGGAGAGCCATGTTAGAAAAGGCTGTAGGGTTAGTGTATGGTGCCAGCACTGCAAACAACAGTAGCGACCCCTGCGCTGAGCCCGCAGCTGCTACGCATGGATCAGATGGGACCATCGACCTCTTTCGTGACACCCCAACCTTCTCCGGTCCCAACGATGGAGCCTCAGCCAACTGTTCCCTCTGCCCCGCCACCAGAGGAAGTATCGGCCTGGACCTGGCAACCGCAGTAGATACAACGGTTATCGATACCAAGCCTGCGGCTGTCTTCTCGACTACAGGCTCATTGACACGCCAGTATGGATTGAGCTGTGGCTGTTAAAGAGGGAAAACCTGCAGCAAGTGTCCATGTTGGTCTAGGAACAGCTGGAAAAAGGACATATAAAGCCATCCACTAGCCCATGGAATACTCCGATATTCATCATCAAGAAAAAATCTGGAAAATACCAGCTGCTTCATGACCTACGAGCAATAAATAATCAGATGCAAGCGATGGGGGCCTTACAGCCAGGCCTTCTGAATCCAGCAATGATACCACAGGACTGGCATCTTTTAATAGTGGACCTTAAGGACTGTTTCTTTACTATACACATCCATCCTGATGATACGTGGAAGGTTCCATGGAAATACCTGGGTTGGAGCATCACTGAGGTCTGTGTGCAACCACAAAAGCTCATCCTCCACACGGATCTCCGGACTCTGCGTGATCCTCAGAACATTAATCCATCTGACAGTTGGCTATGGGGACTGTTCAGGGGCCTGTACCCCTGGCTAACTACTTTAATCAAAGAGGGGTTACAACGGATGCGCAGGGTAAGACGGCTTACGCAGTCAGCCTTGCTCATACAAAAAGAAAAAGGGGGAAGAGCACAGAGATTCTGGTGAAGTCAGTGAATGTACTGGATTGACAGCGCTTGTAAATCAGTTCCCTCTGAGATTTTTGCCTCAAGAACACAAAAGGGGTTGGAGTTAAGGGCACATGGTGCACCCTCGGACAGCAGCAGGGAGCTGTGTAGCCCTTGGACTTCTAGCCTTTCTCCCTTGATGGCACAGGCACTATCCTCTTCGGGGTCTGATTGTTTATAAATTTCTGTGACTGTTCACTTTGCTTGTGTGAGTTTCCTCCAGGAAACTCCATGACCTCTAAGCCTGCTGCTTAGTACCTTCTGCCTGTGTTGAGCTGAAAACCCAAGTGCCAGGACAGATTGTTGAAGATTAAGTGTTCCACCCACCTGACTGCACAGCATTACTTGAGTTCTGCTGCAACCTGTTGCAGTGGGAGGCTTGTTTGCTCTACGAGGGCCCCTGAAGGTTGTAGCTAAATAAACTTTAGTATTGATTTTTCCACGTTCAGACTCAGTGAATAGTATCTAGTGCTTCAGGATAGAGAAGACTTAATTAAGGGAAGATTATTGGCCTAAGATATCACCTCTGTACAGACCTTGCTTCGGAGAGCAGTGAAACACTAGGATGGATTCCTGGGAGGTTGGGGAGCCTCCAATGCTAATGGAGGTCTCCCAAAACTCTCTGAACTCCTGTCAGTGCTGACAAATCACAGCTGATCCTGTCTTGGAACGAAGGACAGGCTGGATGGCTTCTCACAGTCCCACTGTTCCTCTGCTTTTGGTTTAACAGCTTTTCTGCCTTTCCTTCTTGTGCTCAGTCATTAGGAGGCAATTGGATGTGACACCCTACAAATGATCAGCTTGCTCTGTGCGGTGTCCACCTGGGTTGCTGCATTCACGCTGGGTTGTGCAGTGCTATAAGTCATTATTTGCTACCACAACACTATACAGTCCCTTTTTTGAACTCCAACTCTGTTTTTTTGGGGATGGGTTGTTGTTTTTTCAGTGTATGCCTCCAGCAGGGTGACTTTTGCAGGCAGGTTATAGACTTTCTATTGGTTGTAAGGATGTAGTTTATAGAGTCCTTGGTAACATCTGTGAGCTGAGGAGGGGAGAGATGGATGAGCTCTCCTAAAGTTTAAAGGGCAGAACAGATGTGTTTAAATCCATCTCGGCAGAAGTTCTTGAGCAAATACTTTGCTAGGCTCAAGCCTTCTCTCATACTGAATGCCCTTGGCAAAACAATCTTTCAGGCTCTGTTGTCCACTCTTCTAAATGAAGTAAGCCTTATTTTACACCGTTGTTCCCATCTCCCATTTAAAACCTACAGGGAACCTGATTTGTTCCTCTCCAGCATTTTTCTACCATGCTTCAGATTCTCTTCTGTCTCACGTGGGAAGGTGCTGTCTCTCTTGTTAGTCCACTAACAGATTTGGTGGGTGTAGCGATAGGAAAGGCCAACACGATGGAAAACATGTTACAAAAAGGGGTGGAAGGACCGGCATGATAGCAAGGTGCTAAAAGGGAAGGGAAGTAGATGGCTCACCCGTATCAGAAGATCCTGGATTCGCAGGGAAAAGCTTCCATCAAGGAGAGATCTCCAGAAAGAAAACCTTCCTCAGTTGCAGCCAGCCCTTAAATGAGGCCTAAGAGGGGTGGAACCTGGCTCCTCCCCTTCTGGTTGCATAGGTGAATTGCCTTCACAGTCGACATTCCAGGCTGCGAGCACACACTGCTGGCTGATGTCCAGCTTTTTGTCCACCAGGACCCCCAAGTCCTTCTCTGCAGGGCTACCCTCAAGTTCTTCTCCTAGTCTGTAAACTTATCTGGGATTGCCTTGACCCAAGTGCAACACATTTCACTTGGTCTTGTTGAACCTCATTAGGTTCACATGGGCCCACTTCTCAACCTTGTCCAGGTCCCTTTGGATGGCTACCCTTCCTTCTGTTACATCAACTGCACCACTCAACTTGGTGTCATCAGCAGACTTGCTGAGGGTATACTCAATCCCACTGTCTATGTTGTTGATAAAGGTGTTGAAGAGCACCAGTCCCAAGATGGTGTCCTGAGGGACACCATCATGACTGGCCTCCACCTGGACATAGAGCCACTGACAACAACCCTCTGGCCACGACCCTCCAACCAATTTCTTATCCACTGAACAGCCCAGCCTTCTAATCCATATCACTCCAATTTAGATATAAAGGATGTGGTGTAGGACCATGTCAAAGGCCTTGCACAAGTCCAAGTAGATGACATCAGCTGCCCTTCCTTTGTTCACCGACACTGTCACTTCACAGTAGTAAGCCACCACATTGGTCAGGCACAATCTGCCCATGGTAAATCCGTGCTGGCAGTCCCAGATTACCTGCTTGTCTTGCACATGCTTAAGGTCTCTTCCAGGAAGACCCTTTCCACAATCTTTCCAAGCACAGAGGTGAGGCTCACCAGCCTGTAGTCTTTCCTTATCCCTTTCTTAAAAATGGGAGCGATGTTTCCCATTCTCCGTTCCCCGGGGTCTTTGCCTGACAGCCACTTTTCACATGGTAGTGGAAGAAGGAGCTGCAGTATGCCTTGGCCCACAGTCAGTAGTTCCCTGTCTCCACAGACGGTGGGAAAATATTGGTTGGGATCCTAAGGGTGTCCTTAATACTTTCAGCATTCTTGGGGCTCAGAATATAAAATGGGAAAAGGAGTAAAAAGAGGAATTCAGTTTTGCTTAGCTGTGAGTTCATTACTGATGCCAGAAGACAATGCTGAAGGCTCCATGTGCAATATCATAGCTTCTTCACTAGAGGACAGCATTACACATTGCAAAGTAGAATTGGAATGGAATGGAAAAGATTTCTTACAGGTTTCAGAAATGGGTGAGCTAGAAATAGGTTGGGGTTGAGGTTACAGAGTAATTTGCTAGAACTCCGGAGCCAACCAGTCAAGGTGGTTCCTATGTAGCATGACTTAAAAGCAGCATCTACAAACCTTACTGTGTAAAATCGGCAGAGGATGGGACGGACTATCTTGCCTCTGTATGTACTTGGTGGGATTTAGGGGCAGCTGAATAGGTAGGACAGAGGAGATAAGGGATGCTTGGGGGGAGGAAGAAAGAGGGAATGTGTTTGATATCAAAACTCTTGTAATTGGTGGGATGTCCAGTGGATGAAGGTAAAGGGTGAGAGCAAAGGAGGTGCAGTGGATGCGGGATGGCTGCAGACCAGGTGATGGGTGTTGCAGGAGGAAAAAATGAAGGGCGGTCAAAAGAAATGTCGCTCAAAGTGCTGTTGCTTCTGCCTGCTTTGATATCAGAGCTTTCAAGCAGAGGGCAGGACGGTTTTATTCTATCACCGTTCCATCAGCTGTCTCTTCGTGCGAGACGCAGAAGCTCTGCCGCAGAGCAAGGAGTGTGAAATGAGAGATAAGGAGGTTATGTAAGGCTGTGCAAAAGGAAGCGAGCCGCAGCCGGAGTGACCATCTTTATGCAGCCAGAGGTGTTGGCACTTGTCACTGCAGCACCAGGCAGCCTCTGAGGACAGTGCTGGCTTGGTTGCTTCTTCATATTTTTTGTATTCCTTATTTTATTCTTCCGAGAAAGCTGACAGTGTTGGGAAGAGACAGCTGTTAATTACACAGGTCTGAGAGAATTCGGGAGAGAAGCAGAGATCCTGGTTCTGGCAAGAGGCAGGCGTTGCTTGTGAAGCAGTAATGACATTTGTGGTAAATACAGGATGGCCCCTGGAAGCAGGAGCTGTGACTTCCTGGTTCTCCCTGCGGTCCCTCTGCTTCTGGCAGCACCAGCTGACAAAGCTCGTGCTGCCTCTCGCTTCTTCACAGACGTGTTCTGCAAGGACTGCCTTCAATGCTTTGTGTTGCAGAGGACTGGAGGACTGCAGCACTCCTGGACGAGTTCAGTGCTTTTTATCCTTGTCATCGGTGCTCTGTAAGTTAAAGAAAAGAAGCCCTGGTACTGCTCTGGCCTTGCAGGAGGGATCAACTGAGAGTAGCTGCATTTTTCTCTCCTCACTGGAGCTTACTGTGGCCTCCCTCTATACATACCCAGGCCTGAAGGTCTGTTCCTAAGCTGCTCACAAGGAGAACAGAGAACAAAACCACTCAGCAGTGTGTGGGTTGTTTCCCTGACATTTATGCCAAGTCACACACTGTTGGTGATGTGCCTGAGCTCCTCCGCCTTAGCCTTTGGGACCTGGGCAGCCACTGTCATCTGCTTGGCTTGGGAGTTAAGAGCCCAAGCAAGCAGCTCCTGATTATGCTGCTGCGGGACTGAAGCACCCCGCTGTTCTCCTAGCACATGCAACTTGGACACACGTGCACAGGTTATGAGACTAGAAGTGGTACATGCCTATGTCCCAGGCTCAGCCGTGACACTGAGCAACCACAGTCTTGCAAAGCACACCGGTGAGTGCAGAAAACTCAGTAGGAGCTGGCAACGTGAACGCTCTCTTATTTGCTTTTTCTCAGGCAGATAAACCCTTGAAGGAAAAGTAAAGGGGTGTGCTCAGCATGGTTGTCTGACAGTTGCTGCCATCTTTGATTTTTACAGCAATAGCACTTCTTACAACCTTCTGTTCCACTGTCCATCACCTCCCTGCAGCTTCACTGATACAGTCCTCACCTACATCTCCCCCGTGCTGTGTTCCTAGAGAGCCTGCAGCAGAGCCAGCACAATTTTGCAATTCCTGGGTGCTCTCGTGAACGTTTCATTCTGGCTGCCTGAAACTCCCACCTGCCCTGCCGCTCCGTCTCGCTTAGAGGTTGGCATGCAGAAGAAACCTGTAGGACAAAGGAAAAAAGTGAAGCTGGGCAGCGCTGCCAGCGACCCCGCGATCGGAGTCTTGTGCATGATATGCGGCCTGATTGCATGAAGGGGGCAGTCTGCTTGTAGCCAAACCCCGCGCTGCTCGGTAACCACATCTGCTGAAATGGTTTGGAGCGTCGGCTGGCAATGCCTGCGCTTCGTCAAAGAAAACATTTAAGGAAGTTCCCCTGCGGAAGTGCTGCGAGCAGCGCGCTTCGCAAGCGGAGCTCCGAGGAGCAGGTCCCTCCCTGGGACGGCGTGCGTGCATGTGTGCCCACGCGGGCATCTCCGCTCATCGCAGGCTTCCCTCCAGGTGACCCCGGGCTGCGTGTCTCTGTGCGTGTTTGGAGAGCTGGTGATTTACAATGCAGATTCGTCGGTCCTCGCCTGCCTGTTGTTGCCCCTCCTAAATTTGACTGGGATATAAGAGGCTGTTTGCTCTCTGATGCCAACAGTGGCGATGGCAGAGAGCCCTGCCATGTGAGAGGCAGAGATAGAGGAGAGGGGGCGAAGGAGGAGTAAACTGTGCAACTCCTATTGCTTCTGCTAGCTGAGGAGCACATCTCCGGGACAATGTCAATGCTTACCCCTGTCCTGCAGCCCCCAGAGGTGAAGGAGTATCTGTCCAAGGGCGAACGCTTCATCAAATGGGACGATGTGAGTACCAAGACTTCACTTTGCTAGGTTGTATGCACGATGATGATGTTTTGGTCAGGTCTGCGGGGAGGCTGGGAGTGCGTATATGCTCAGTGTGGGGAATGGGGCACTGACTGCTGCTTCTCTCTGCAAAACCAGTCCTTGGGAAGGCAGTCGATGCTGGGAGCCTCCCTGGGCTGAGGGGCACGCACTGCATTCAGATGCATCTTGGGGAGCGTAGGGTAGGGTTTACTCACTGCACGGACTCTCCATGCTTTGCAGATGGGAGGAAACAGGGCTCCAAGTTGCTTCCTCTTACAGCCCTGCTTTTGGAGTGGTTGGGGGTGAGCCGTGTCCTGGCTTGTGGGTCTGTGAGCTACCAAACGCATGGCAGCTGAGCAGCAAGGGTGCTGCACAAAACTGCTTTCCCCTCCAGCTCCATGTCCTCTTGTGTCTCCAAAATACCTGGTTTGCAATCTGAGTTTGCCTTTCGTTTTGAGGGGAAGAGCATGCGGATCAGCAGAAAAGTAGGGGTTAACTTGACTATCATAGTTCCCCTCCTCACTTTCTGAGAAGGCAAGAGAGTATTTCACCTACTGCCCAGGCACAGCGATGGCAGCTGCCCATCCATCTTGTTTGGGGTTTGGTCCATGTGCTATTGAGCCACGAATGCTGGTAAAGGGGAACAGGCCGGGGTGCGATCATTCACCAAGACCTGGGGGAAGCGTTTGATGCGGTACTGCAAATGCAACGTGCTAAAAGGAGCCTCCAGCAGCAGTGCAGGAGGGATCCGCGCTTGCTTTTGTGGGTGTAAAACTGGAAGAGAGTCTGAAGTCCCAAGGCAGTGTGTGCGGAGGAGGCAGATCACTTGTGCGCACATAGGAAGGGCTGGTCCAGCCGCACCAAGATATGAGAAGGCAATGTGATGCACAGCTGACGGAACGGCTGGGTGCTAAGGAGTACAGGTTGGAATACCACCAATTATTCCACTAGCTCTGCATAAGCAGGAAGATGACACCAAGCTTTGGTAGAAAGAGCAACCTTCCCTTTCTTCCCAGCAGGGCAGTTGCCTGCGGAATGCACTTGTGGCTTCCTTGAGGTTGAACAGGGACTCAGTTTCTGAGAATAACGGAGGCCAAACTTGCCTAATAGAAAGCTGAGCATTTCCAAAAATCGCCACTGACTTTCTGTGCTCGGACCGGGAGGGGGAGGGTGGGGGCACTTTCCAAAAACTTGAAGCTTTGAAGTACTTCCCTGAGAATTTCTGGGGTATTCAAGTTCCCTTGAAGCCCAAAGTGAGTTGAGTTGGACTCCCAACACCCACTAAGGATTTCTGGTTGGAGTGAGCGAGCTCAAGTCCTGTGTGCATTTTTGCCCGGGGTTTACAAACCTGAATTTCCTGGAAAGGCTTCTTCTAACTATTGACTAAGTTTACAAACTTGATTTCCAACAATAATGAAAGCCTTCACAAGTTCTGGTCACGTTGCACCATCTTACCCTGCTTTCCTGCAGTTACAGCAGGCTGCGAAAGAAAGTGGAAAAAGCTTCAGCCTGTCGGTTTGCTGGAGGAGGCTCAGGGTGAAAGCAGCTCTTCAGAGGTTATGGAGCCTGCAGTTTTTTTGTCTGGCCCTTTGAAGTGGCCTGGCCGTGCTGTTGTTAACAGGTTTGGCCTCTTTCTGCAGTAGCTGAGGAAAAGGAATGAAGGTAGAACAGTTTGGCTTCTTAACGGCACTGTAGCTTGGCTCTGCACTGGAGCTTTCACTGTACCCAACAATTTCTTGAGTAAAGCAAAAACACCTCACATTTGTAATGTCTTCGCCAGAGGAGAGCGTGACAGGGTCCAGGCTGGGCTGGATTGTTCTGACATGTCCCACTGGGCTAGCTCCCAACACCTTGGGCTACGAAGCACCTCCACGGTGCTTTGCTTAGCGTCCGGCAAGCTGGGGCCGCCAAGCAAACTAGGGAGGTTAAGTCTTACTATATGATGCTTTCAAGTACCAGCTTGGGAACCTTTTCAGAACCTCAGGTGGTCCAGAATGGAGTAGTTGACCTCTTAGGTGGAGTAGATGTGTATGGATTTGGCTGTGTGCTGGTGCTTAACCCTCTAAGTATAGGGAAGGATGTTTTCTGTGAGATTATGGAATCTCATGCCAGGCCACATTACTTGCTTTCCATCCTAGAATTGAACTCCACAGCATGAGCAGCAACCACTTCAGCTGCCTGACCACCTTCTATGGAATTCTCCATCTCCTTTGTTGCCAAGGAGCCAACCCACGGCAGGGTATACCTGTGCCCCACAGCCACCCATGTCCCCGATCAGGAGGACAGCTGTCCTCACTGTGGCCTCCCATTGCCTTCAAGAAAGCTGCTTCACAGGAGATAAGTTTTATCTAGAAACAAGGCAGAATATTCAGTAGCAGTATTACAGTGTCAGTTCTGCTCTTTGTGGCATGGAAGAACCCGAGGCCAAATGACGAGTACACTTTCCAGATTCCATTACTGGTTTCATCTCAGCAGCTGAGTATTTCAACTTCCTGAAGTGAATTTGAAGCCTTCCTGGAAATGGCTGATAGGCTTTTGTGATTCTGTCATCTGTGGCTCCAGAGGTCAAGTGCAACCAGGAGCCTGCGAGGCTGAATGAGCAGCTGGGCTAGGGCCCAAGCAGAGTCACCAAGTGTTCTCTATCGCTGTTTCCAAAGAGCTCGTGCTAATTCATCTCTTAGCTCGCATGCAAGACGGGGATGGATGCTGTGCTGGGAATGTCTGTGAAGTTGTCCTTAACCAAAAATGCAGAAGCAGTGTAATTATTCAGAGGCAAAGCGCACGACCTCACGGCAGCTTATTTCCTTTGCAGTCCCTGCCTTCGTTCGGAGCTGGAGGCTCCCCTCCCTGGTGTTTCGGGTTCAGGATCAGCCCAATGTCATTTTGTCTCACTTTCTGAGTACTTGCATAGGCTCTGGGTTTTTCTTTTGTTTGTTAGTTTTTTTCTTTATAGTCCATTTAGAGCTAATGCATGAAATCTGAGAATTCCCTCCTAAAGCAGACTCATCTGTTGTATCAAACTCTTCCTGACTAGATCCCTGCAGACTGTAAAGAGAGCCCAGGTGGCTAGCACAAGTAGACATCTAGGTGGTGTCTACTCTTGGCCTCACTCCTTCTGGAGCTCAGAGGGAAGCAGGTGCCTTGAAGGGAAGGCAGCTCAAATGGAACAGTCACATCTTCAAGGACTTTCTTCTCTATTGACTGTGTAGAAATGTCCACAAGAGTTGCTTTAGCTAAATGCATAGTGTTAGGCGAGACCTAGGCTTCAGCAGAGATTAGCTTTTGTAGCTTCACGCTGTTAATCTAGAGATATACTGGAATTACTGGTTCGTTCCCATAAATCAGATGGTGATTCACTTTCCTGGGTCTGTGTTTTAATGAAGAACCTTGTATGACTGAAGGAGTCTATCATGGATATGAGGTGCTAACCTTTTCTGTTTGCTTGTATTTGTGGGTGTTCTTGATGTGTGTTAGGAAACTGCGAGTGCTTCTCCTGTGATTCTTCGGGTGGATCCAAAGGGCTTTTATTTATACTGGACGTATCAGAACAAGGTAAGTGTTAAGATTTCACAGGTTGGTCACCAAACAGTCAATTCAAGTTTGTGCAAAATTAAAACACAGGATGACACGGAAAGGAATCGTATTGATAAGCCTGTTACTCAGCTTGCTACAGGATTCTCCAAACCAGTGCAGTGGTGCAGCTGGAATAAAAATAGCTAGAAATGTGCAGTTAAATGTATCCATCATCAGCTAACGTGTGCCTTCTGTGTAGTCTGTTGTGTGATTAACTGTCCTGCTAAGGTTAGTGAGATCTTTCTATGAAGGTAGTGATGTAGAGACTATGTCAGGTCTGGAGAGTGCGTCGTGCTCCTCCAAGACCAGGACAGTGTGCAGCATGGTGATGCAGGGAAAGCACAAGGGTGAGAGCTGCCAGAGGGGAGTGAGAAGCCACAAATGTAGGAAAGAGAACTCAGTTCCTTGCTGCTGGGTAGCAGCAAGGGGTGGAGGGATCCGGCTTGCCAGGAGGTGGAAGGCTGGGTTGACTTCTGCTTTCCAGAGCAGAGCTGTGGTTCAGCTCTACTTCCTCCTTGTGACCTACATGCTGAAGAAGCATGGTAGATAAAGAGGCAGAGCCAGCACTCCTCCGCAGCACGCTGGCCAGGCGACCTGACGTGTTCTGATGAGCTCTGAATTCTCAGAAGATTGTGCCCTAATGCCAGCTTGAGCACACAGCCACAACAGCTGAGGGTAGTGTTGCGACACTGGAGACTGTGACATCCCTGTTGAAGGTGTGCTGGTCTTTTCCAGCCCTCACCATCACTCATTCTCACTTCCAAGGGCTGCTCACTCCTGGTGGTAGAAGTTAAGTGGTAAGGCTTCAGCCAGATGGCGGGAAGAAGTGGTAACCCTGAGTGATGCACCAAGAAATGGGGTGGGAGGCTGCTGTCGCTCATCACAAATGCTTATTTCACAGAGCTAGTGGTGGGAGGGATTACTCAGTTACTTGGGAAAGGGGCTGCAATAAGGAAGTCGGGGCATGACGTGGCTTGAGGAAAACCAGACAGAGGGGTCTCATTTTCCTGGAAAATGCCATTGGTGAGCACCTAAAATAAACAGATTTAAGAGCTGCAGTGGCACAACAGCCCGCTTTACATTCTTGGGCAAACATTTGTCTGGCACTTTCCCCCTCTTGTGCGTAAGCCAGGTGGAGATTCAGAAAGGAGTGAGATTAGGAGTAACATTTTCATCCTGCTTGACAATAAAGTGGGGATGTGGCCAGAAGACATGGTATCCACAATGTTCTTTATTGCAATCTTGGAAAAATGTCTGCTGCAATGCGTATAATTTGTTCTCCAGATCCGTGGTGAGCAGGCAAATCAGTAACAGAGGAAGGAAATTCAGGTTGGATATTAAAAGAACAAACAAAACAGACACAACAACTAGCCAGCAGCAGGGACAGTGAGGACATGGAGTGGGCTGCCTAGGGAGCCTCATGGAATGTCCTCCACGGGAATTGCTTCAGAAGGTCTTCTGGTACAGGAGTTAGGGAATGTAATCGTGTAGGGCAGGCTACATGTATGTCAGGTTTTTGCACGTGCTTTTTTTTGCTCCACCCTTCTCCATAAATTGAACTAAATGAAGTATGAAGTAGGATGAACACACAGCTGACGCCAGCTCTGTGCTCCTCCTCTGCAATGCGTGCTGAGAACTTCATGTTCTACCACAGCTCCGCGTAGATTCTCCATTTTCATTTCAAAGATCACGCTCTCTGCTTCATTGGGTTTTATTTACTCAGCTCTAGTTCAGCATCCTCATCCTGCCAGTTTGTAGCCTGAGGCGAAGGTGCAGAGGTGTAGTGGTGTTTCTGTTCCCTGCTTGCCAAAGTTGGCAAAAATACCATCCAGGCTCTCCCACCCCTGTTGTTTCCTGGGTGTCTGGACCAGCTCAAGTCTACTGTGGCTATTTAGAGCCAAATCTGAAGCTCAGAGCGGGATCGAGATGGAGGAGCTGTGTTCATCTCAGTAAACTACAGCAGCTTTCTGGCCTCAGCCTGAAAATGATGGTGCTGCAGAACCACGTTACCTATGCATTAACCAGCCTGCCTAGTGCAGCGCATCTTCCCCTGCCTGCCTTGTTCCTGGTGGGAGAGCTTTTCCCCAGCGACGGGCGCTGGTTCACACCTGCTTTGCAGCTTCTGAGGGCTCTGGAAAGGTTTTCTTTTACCTTTTTCCTTTCTTTCATCATCCTTGTCCTTATTCTCTTGTAGGAAATGGAAATTCTGGATATAACCAGCATCCGAGACACCCGAGTAGGGCGATTTGCCAAAATCCCCAAGGTGAGTGTGCACTTCATGCTGGCCGGTTTGGAGGGGGCTGAGGCAGTTTAGCCTGGCTTTACATTACGAGAAGGCGAGACAACCTTGTCTGTTCACATCAGAACTATGTAAATATAGGAAAGCTACCCTTACTCTCATCCCCGTACTCCCCAGTAGTTGTCTGCGCAACTCACAGGCTCTTATAGACTGATAGACATGAGCTCGCTGGAAAGAAAGCTTGGAGAAAACAACAACTCAACTTCCAGGTGCACGCCAAGAGAGCGATTTGCTGCTGTGCACGGCAACGAAGCTCTCTCCTGCGCCGTGCAGCTGGCTAGTTTTAATCTGGAGCTGGCTTTTCAGCTCCCTGAGCTGCGCTGGGGGGTCCTGCCAGGAGCCTTGTGATGATTCTGTGTTGAGTCACTAGAGCTCCTCTTGCACAAAGATGCACAAGTTGGGTCAAGGCAGCTACAAACCTGGAGTTCCAGAGAGAGTCCAATGCAGCATGTGCTGTTCTTTTCCTTTAAAGGGAAGAAAATGTAGTAATGGCAAAAGTTACTGTTTTTTCAAATAGTTTTCAGTCGCCCGTTTGCAGAGTGCACGATTATGCCTTTGTTTTTGGTTTCAGTTATAGTTTAAGCTTCCTGCAGCACTGTTGCCCTTGTTAGGGCTTTCTTCAGGCTCTGATTTTAGTTTGTTTTGAGCTTTTCTGTGCATGACAAGCAGAAAATGGAAGCTGGAATGCGAAAGGGAAACAAAAAAGTAGAGATAATGGCTCCGCATGGTAATGTAGATGATTCTCAATCTAATGTGAAAGAGGAAGGTTTTGCAATCCATACTGAGAGACTTGAGCAGCCTCTTTGCGTAAGAAGTATGGATGTTTTCCTCTCTCAAGATGTCTAATCAGAGCTCCCTAGGGCCGGTGCTTCTGGAAAGAATGTGAAGAGATGGGTGATAAAGGTACAGCGGAGCTCAAGGGCAGTACCCAGCTTTCACAATTCTGACAAAACTTAACTCCTTCCGATAAACTTCCTTCTCAGAAAATCGTTGGAACTAAAACACATTTGAGTTCTAAACAAGCCTACAGTTTTTGCCTGCAATGTGTTTTGTGGGAATAATGCCTGGGAAAAAAGCTCTCAGGACTTTGTGGTGGTGTTGTTCGAGAGAGAGAATAAAATGTTGGGAGTTAATAGAGCAGAGTGCTACACTCCAAAGTAGAGCTTGCTACGGAAAAGACTTAAAGGAGAGACCTGAGGTACTGTTTTCTAGGGTGATAAACTCTAGGAATAAACTGTTTACAAAACAGATCAAACTTTGTAGATTAGAAGTCAGCGGTGGAAGCACTGAGGCTGTAGGTGGGTGTCTATCTGGCAGCAGCAGCCAAGCAGGCGAGTGACTTAGAGCTCAGTAATTATTTAAAGAAGACTTTGGTTGCAGACTGCCAGGATGGTAGTCTTGGTGTCTTTCTCAAATGAGTCTAAGAACTGGGAAATGTTGACAGGAGTGTGACTAATGAAGGCATGAAATGGCCGCTGTAGGTTCAGCACCAGCAAAGGGAGGTGCTGCTCTTTGACTTGCGTCGTTGCACTGTGGGATGCCTTCCTGCACAAGTCATGGAAACGTGTGTGGTTTTAGAGTTAGGTCAAGAAGGAGATGCCCTTTGAGGATCTTAAATACAAGATAAGACTATGGCTTGGAAAGCTGCTGAACCGTAAATTGCTGGAAGCTGCAGAAATGTGTCAGAGGCGTCTCACTGCGGTTGCCCTTTCTTTTCCAGGCATCTGGGTGGCTCTTTGGTCTGACCTGGCGTGGCTGTTGTATTCCAGCTGTTTTAATAGGCCAGAGGCAGTGTTTTACAGTCCTGGGAATTGGCTACAGTTCATAAAAAAAAAAAGAAAGAAAGAAAGAAAGGTCAAGCATTAAGTGATTTATTAAGTATCCTCAAAGGGCACAAGTGATGTACATGATGATAACCTCTGCTGTGAAAATCCCACATGCTTTTCGAACTCTGCATCTCACATTCACTCAATAAAATGATCTCTAGTGTATTTCAGGGGATTTTCTGGCATTTCTGTGATGACATATATAGCAAAGAGCATTAGGCTGGCTCCTTATCCACCTTGATATCCACGTGTTCAAGAAACGTTTAGACGTTGTGTTGGGAGATGTGGCTTAGTGGGGTTATACTGGTGGTAGGTGGATGGTTGGACTGGATGATCTCATAGGTCTTTTCCAACCTTGCTAATTCTATGATTCTGTGATTGATGGAAGGACTTGTGTGGGCCCTGAAATGGGTATTGAACCAAAACAGTGGGAGAGATGCACCATCTGGGCCTGGCAACTTCCAGTTTCCACATGGCCGTGCTGTCCTGAATGCTTCTGCAGAGCACGCTGCAAGTCCTGAGTGGTGTGTCCAGGTGGCTTTGCTGAGGACAGAATTTGAGAGCACTTAGAGAAATGCAGAAAGTGACAATTTCTTGGCACGAGCCACCCTCCACGCGGCGCATCCAAGTCTGGTGTGTGATTACTGAAAGGCATCAATATGAAAATCCAATGGGACAAAGAGGTGGAGGGTGGAAGAACGGAGAAATGTGCCATTCTTCTCCGTTGCCTGAAGGTGAGGCCCAGCTCTGCCCTCTCCACTTGCTTTATTTTGAGATCTCTGCAAATTGTTCTGCAGCTTTTTCTTTTTTTTTTTTTGGGAGTCAGGGCAGGGTGAACTTTGGCACGTGGTCAAGAGTAATAAAGATCAGAATTAGCAGGGACTTCTAACATAAGTGAGACAAGATAAGAAGCTATTGAATGCAGCTCAGCAGCATGCCAAAACAGATCAGGATGTCTCTTACAGTGCAATTTTCATGTTTTTGTTTGAGTAACAGGGAACAATAACAGCTGCTCCACTTTGTTTTCTTCTGATGCACCAAGAACCCAGAACATTTGCACAAGCCAATAATTAGTGCTGCAGTAGATGATGCTGCAGGCCAGGCTGCTGAGCTGCTGGCTTCAGCTTGGGTTTTGTTTGGGCACGTCAGCAGGCACTGGCTTTGAAATGAGTCTCATTTTTCACAAAACAAACTTGTGTTTTCTCACTGGCATTCATTTCTGTAATACAATTTCATCCTTCGTACATCTTTTGTTGCTTTTGAACCCGGACGTGCAGACTCTGAGGATGCAAAGTCTGGATCTCTCCCTCACAGTCTGTTCCTGTTGGGTTCCAGCAGGCTGCGGGTTACTCGGTGCCATGGGAGTCTGCGTGCTGCTGCATTTTCTGGCTCCTTTCAATAAGGCAGCAGTGAGAGCTGAGGGTGCTTTGCTGTGTCTCCTTCTCTCCTTTGTCCCTCCAGGATGCTCCAGCCACAGAGACATGGCCCCTGCCACGGTGCTGCTGTCCTAAAGAAAGCACAGGGAGGGAGTTTGCTTGTGCTGTCCTCTCCTGCAGTACTGCACTCCAGCACTGCGTCACGAATATACACAACTGTCATACGTAGTGACTGCGTGCAGCTGGAGCAAATCCTGGCTGTCATCTGCTTATGCCTGTTTCGAGTGGAGAAATGACTCTTCCCATCTCTTGCGTTAAGCTTGGTTCTTTCTCTGTGTTTGCATGAGAATTTGCTTTTCTCAGGATTATGAATATGGTTTATACCCATCAGGTTTTTAGGGAAATCAGGAGAGTGGGAAGTGAAATGAAAGCTGATTCTGTATTTCAGCCACTCTGCTGCTGGGCTCCTTTCTGCGTGTGTGTTTTTTTCTAAGTGGATTTGCTAAGCATATTTCCCTTCCTGATTTGCATGGCTAATACGGTTGCCTATTTTCATGGACCAAGGCCTCCTTTCATGTCCACCTGCAGCACAGCACTGAGGAATAGCAGTGAGGCTGCAGCACTGAGTGCTAAAGGAGAGCAAGGCATTAAAAAGGCAAAATGTGGCATCAGATCCTGTGCCCTTGGACAGCAACCGGTTCACTCTCACCATTTCATTCCTTGTTGTGCCAATATCACCACCTTTATCCCAGCAGGGAGATAATCCCTGCACACAGCAGGCAGCACGCAGTGAGTGAGTGACTTGCTTTGGGCTAGGTGGGAAGTATGCTGGGAAAAGCTGACCCAATTGAGATCCCCAAGATCCTAAGCTATGCTGACAACATGCACCCCATTTAGAGAGCTGTATAGGCTAAGGCAGTCCACTTCTTGTTCTGAGACAATTGTTGAGCCATTGTGAGGGCTGCGTGTGCCCAGCTTTGTCTGCAGAGCACAGGTGGAAGCTCAGAGGCAGTGCTCAGCCTGCTGGGGACACATCCTGACCAGAAGCTGGGGAACCAAGTGACACCAGATTGCAGAGAAGGAAGGGGCGGGAGGAGCTGCCTTGTAACAAATACAGGAAATGAGCTTAGCTCAAACCACAAGTTCTCTATTGTCTTAGCTTCATAGAATTTACAACACTAGAGGTAAGGAAACTGAACAGATGCCCCTGGGTTTGCAAGATGAAGTTAAATGTGAAACTAAAATCTGACACGTTACCACCTGTAGTTTAAGTTCCATCAAGCCAGACTCGTTTATCCTTACAGGTCCCTTCCAACTTCGGATATTCTGTCATTTTAAGAGTGCCATAGGATATGTGGGATCTGTTGGCTTATGCAAAGAAAAATTGCTTACAGTGCAGCAACGAGCCACTTCAGAAACACTTCAGCTATGAGAAAGCAGTTCTTCTGGGTGGCTGGCTGCCTTTCCCCTTCCGTCCCTCCAGATCCTCTTTGATTGCACAGATCTCAGTTACCACCAAGGAGAGGATTTTATGAAGGGAGAGATGGCAATCAGGTGATCTTGAATTATAACCCATCTCATTCTGTTTTTTTTCCCTATTTGCTACGGCTGCTCCCACATTGCAGACGCTGCAGAAATTTGGAAAAATGCAGTGGAAAAAGCCCGCATCGTTTCTCATAAAATATACATGCAGTTTTCTGGGGAAAACACAGCACATGAGGGTGTCTACAGCGAGCGGTTTCAGTTTCAGCTATCACAGTCCAAATATAAATAGAGAATTCCGTGGCTAAAACAACTGCTTGGGTTTGAATTGAGCAATTCAAAGGGAATGAAAATGGTCAGTTGTGTACCAGGTGTTTTTTTTTGTTGTTGGCTCTGTCTAAGACCAACTTCCATCAGCTGGCAGAAGTGTAGACGTTGTGCAGTTACAGCAGCTCGACGCGTGGAGCTGAGCTGCAGGGCTGACTTGGTGAGTGCTCCACATTTATAGCAAGCATGAAGTCGTTAAGCTAAAAGCTCTCTCGCTGAGGTTAGTGCCATGTCTGTAACGTGCTAGGGTACTACTGACGCTTTAACTTGTTGAAATGGAGTAACTCAGCCATATGTCTGACATGCAGATCCCAGCTCCAGGTACATTTCTGAGCCCGCCCTGCCCTGCTAACGATTGCTGGTGATGAATTTTGCCCTTAGCTTCTGAAGGAGCAGCGCTCTGCCATTTTGCTTTGATGGATCCTACATTCCTAGTAATGAATTGCTGCGCTTGATGGCAGGACATGAGAAAGTTACCCTGCTGTTATAAATAGCAGCCGTCGGTGTAACTCCAGGATACCTTGGCTCAGTTATGCCTTATGTAGGATAAGGAACGCATAAAATGCAAAGTAAGTACAAAGGATTCTATAAATACTTTCATATGGTGATGAAATCCCAGTGTGACTAATCGGATGAGCTTGGCACTTACCAAATCTCTGGTGAGCCATCACTCGGGACACTGCGATTGCTATGGAAAAAAAAAAAAACACACAACACATTTCGCAACTGACAAGAAGAAAATGTCACTCGGAGGAAGAAAGAGCTTGTATCCCCAGCAAGCAGGCTTAAATCTGGCCAGCCTTCCAGGACCTCAAACAGCACCTTTCTTGTGGTGAGGGCAGCTACCGCAAGAAGCGTCACGCTAATCGTAGCCACGCTAATTGAAAAGCCTTTCTTAGCTTGTGTTTCCACAAATGGCTGTCTGCACTAACTTGGTTACACACCAATGCTGTGTGGAGGCCAAATACTCCTCTCTCTGCCTGTCGGCGAGGGGAGGTTGTATTCACACTGTGTTTCTATGAGTAGTCTCCTACGTGCACTTTCTCAGGCCAGAACAGGACGTTTGCGCAGCAATGTTGGTTCGTTTCGTGGAGGATCTCAGTAACACAGGCTACAGAAAAGAAATGGAAAATAAGAAAAGATGAGAAAGATCACACGCCGTAATTGTGCAGCTGTTGAAAAGCTTGCTGCTGGTTTGGGTCCATGTTTGCATTGGGTCTTTTTTTTTTTTTTTTCCCCCGGTGCAGTTGGCCTCATTCTCCTTCTCACCCCACTTGTTCTGTTCGTTTTGCAGTGCCAGAAGCTCCGTGAGGTTTTTAACTTGGATTACCCTCACAGCACCTTTCTGCTGAAAACTCTGACCGTTGTATCCGGCCCTGACATGGTGGACCTCACTTTCCATAACTTCGTGTCCTACAAGGAGAATGTTGGCAAGGTATGTGGGCCCAAGGGCAGGGAAGCACTACGGAGCACAAGGGGCTGGCACATTCCTGAAGGAGCAGGGAAGGAGTCATTGGGTTTGCAGCCCAGGCCCGTGCCCTGTCCATGCAGCATACTCGTGCAGTTCCATCAGCTGCCTCCACCCTTGTGTCTGTGTGTGTTTTTTCTCCAGAGCTGGGCTGAGGATATTATGGCCATTGTTCAGAATCCCCTTACATACAACGCTTCTCGGTACACCTTCCTAGAGAAAATGTAAGTGGTTTCTGACAAACATTGCTATCTGAAAAGTTTGCTTGCTGCCCCTTCTGTCTGTAATGGAAAGAAAAGGCTTCTTAGCATCCAAGTCCATGAATATTGTTTGGTTTGGCAGCCTGAGATCATCAAGGAGGGCTAAATAACAGAGGATACCATCATCTCTTATCTGTCATGTGTTTCAGAGGAATCTCTATGATACCAAAGCTCTTACAATTTGCCTGTTTCTCCTTCCCAAGAAATGGGAACACATTCTATCTGAGGTTAACCTTACAGCCCATAGGACCCTGATTTTCAATTAACTGCTGGTTTCCTTTCCCAATTGCATTTTCTTTTTTCCTCCTTACTTAACAAGTAGAAGTGAGTTTTCATCATCTTGATTTTTTTTTTCCCCACAGCCTGGTGAAGCTGAAGATGCAGCTGAATGCAGAGGGAAAGATTCCTGTCAGGAAGTGAGTAAGGCTTTTGTCTTTTATTGTATATTCAGTTAGACTAAAGGCATAACAGCTGGTAAGAGGATGGTAGCCATGTGCCTTCAGCTGTCTGCTCCTGCTGCACCTAATGGGTAAAAAACATTGCCAAAAACCATTACATAAGAGGTAGAAACCATTCAAGTCATGAGTGGACTCCTGTTGCACCTAAGTTCCTCCCAGTGAAGGGCCTGGGACATAACTTGTGTCTGGAAAGGAGACTTTCTGTGACTATTTCCTTCATCTACAGCAAGAAATAGTCTTTAACGGCCATGAATTTCACCTCCTTGCTGTTCCCAAAGATTCAACAAAATCAAGCAACTTAGATACAATTCTGATTGGGCATTTGCTTTGCAAACACGAATTGAAGCTGGATAAGATGTAGGACTTGTTTGAGCTTTTGTGGAAGGAGTTCTGCATGTGGTCCCCCTGAGAATAAGGACCTTCGGTGAGTGCACCTGTGGGAATTCACTGGGAAGTTCTAAACCACCCTGCTCCTACATTTATGCTGTTATAGCATCATGTAGTAAGACCAACACAATAGAAAAGGTGTTACAAAAGAATTGGAAGGACCAGCACAATAGCAAGGTACTACAAAGGAAGGGAAGCAGATGGCTCACCTGTATCAGAGGATTCTGGGTTCACAGGGAAAAGCTTCCCCCAAGGAGGGATTTCTAGAAAGAGACCTTCCTTGGTGGCAGTCAGCCCTTAAATGAGGCCTAAGAGGTGAATTGCCTTCAGCTGTGCTCCCAGGGCTGGCTGGGTATTTCCTCCAGGTGCTCAATCAGTGGTTCTGGCCGTGACTCAGCAGTTCCCATACACATCATGAGAGGCAAATGCTAATCACCTTAATAAATATGGTACCTACTGCGTGTTACATGGTGTAATAATTCTAGATGAAGCCTGTGCTGGCTAAATGTGCTCCTGGACAAGCACATTGAATATTGAATATTGATTGTTGATCAATATTCAACAATAAACATGACTTCTAGTTTGTTTTCTAAACCAACAAGCAGCAGGATTTGATGCTGCCAGAAACCAGTGTACACATCATGGGCTTTTAAAAACATATAGCTCTTTAATGAATAACTCAAACTAGGGAAAGTGTGCTTGAAACTGATCTTGAAAATGCAAGCAAGGTAGCATTACTGCAGAGAAAATGGCTCATTCTTCTGGAAAAAGCCAGAAGAAACATCTGGTACAGGCTGTACCTCGCTTCAACGCCCTGGTCTTTCTTGTAGAATAGCAAAAGAGGTTTATGATCTAAACCACTACACAATTAAATTGTCCAGATTAAGAGCCAGATTTATAAAAAATACTCAGCATCGCCAGGTGCATCTATATGTGTGGCTTTATAACTCTCCACGTCAGGCTTTTTTTTATATTCCACGTTTACTTGACTTTCACTTTGGACATTTAAATCCCTTCTGAAGTCTAACAAGGATGCTGCAATTTTTGCCTTGCAAAGGGCTGCTTGGGAACAGCATGCAGTGTTTGCATATGTCACCTACAGCTCCAGTCGAGCACTTTTCCATCTGTCATCATATTTGGCACTTTTTGTTCCCCTTCTTGACTGTGAGCACCTGTTATTCCAGGAGTGTAATAGAGCTGACATCTAAATTTATCCACAGATGATACCTCATTGTTGCTGACTGGGATGTTCAGAAACTAGAGAGAATTCAGTTATTGTTACTAATCTGTAATACTGCAAAGAGACTGCTTTAAACTGAAGGCTTGACCATATGCATTCTGCCCTGCAGACCGGTACCCAGCTTTCTGCATCCTGTTCCATGGTGGTAATGGTTTCTTTTTTCCCTGTCTGCATAGTATTTTTCAGATGTTTCCCGCAGATAGGAAGAGGGTGGAAGCAGCATTAAGTGCTTGTCATCTTCCAAAAGGCAAGGTAAGGATGTAAGCAGGTAGCCAAAGATCTCACTAGTTTGGGAATAATCTTTTTGCTTATCCTGACTGTGATGCCCTCGGCTTTGAAAACATCAGCTGCCCAGATTCTCTTAAATTGCTTTGAAATCCTATCCTTGTTGTTAGCTGCCTTCCCTAAACTGCAGGCCTGCTAAGATCAGTTCTTACTGTTGATAGCACTTGCAGCTCTGTGACTTGCACTGCACGGCACAGGAAGCAGCACATTCCCTTCTGCCCATTTCCCCTGCTCTTTGAAGCAACAGATCTGATGGCACTGCTGCCAACCTCCAGAGCACGATCCAGACCTCTAACAGCTCCTATCAGCTCATCTTGTGCTTTATATCATCACGCAAAAGCCACTAAGAGACGGTTTAAATAACTGTCCTTTCTGAAATAGGCCATTATAATGCCTCTCCACTCCACCTCCTGTTTCCTGAACACCTTGCTAGGTGTGCCAGTTGCTCATCTGCCTTGTCACAATGAGCACTGGACTGCAGGTGTTGAGTGTTAACAGAGGGGAAAACCACTGCGGGTTAATGATACTGATGTGTCTGTCTTTCCTGCTCAGAATGATGCCATCAACCCAGAGGACTTCCCTGAGACCGTGTATAAAACTTTCCTCATGAATCTGTGTCCACGGCCTGAGATTGATGAGATATTTACTTCACAGTAAGTTTCTTTCAAGCCACGGAAGAGGACTTAATCCCTTATGGCAAAAGACAGGCAAAAAAAGGTGGGGAGTGGGGTTGCTGTGCATGTTGCTTGGCTGATCTCATGCCAGCCTGGAAGGACAGGTACCCGTGTCACAAAACATTGCCAGTGCACTTAGCGCTTTCACTGATGACCTGAATTAAAAGGATGAGGCCTGAGGCCTCACTGTGCTGCAGGGGCTCTGCACTGTCACTGTCAGAAGCGCTGATTTCAGCTCAGCACTAGGTGATGGTAACGTGAGCTCTACTTGTGGCTGGCCCCAAACCAGACCGTGCACAGCATAAAACCCAGAGAGCTTTGCCATTAGCCAGTGACTTATTTTCAATTAGCTAAATCTGTGGCTTCTCAAATGGATTTGATTTCACAGGGCAAGTATTCACTGCGTTCTGAAATTTGGGTCCCTTTAGAGTTCAGGTCAGAGGCTCAAATTATGCTTTATTCTCCCCTCGTACGACCTCTTAACAGTAGTAGTGCATTAGTTAGGAAGAAGCATGGAGAGGAGGAAAAAAGGCCAGAGTGGGGAGCATCATTTACAGGAAGAAATGTAGATAAAACAGAATTCTGTGGGCTCAGAGAGCTGTGCACTTATTGCTAACCTGAGGAAGGACCAGCGTCTCCGTCGTGAAGTTTTCTGGCACACGTGCCTTACACATGCTTTTCTGTAATTCTTTCCCCTTAGCCATTTCAAAGCAAAGCCCTACATGACCAAAGAACACTTGGCAAAGTTTATCAACAAGAAGCAGCGAGACTCTCGCCTCAATGACATCCTCTTCCCGCCAGCAAAACCTGAGCAGGTGCAGAGCCTGATAGAGAAATATGAGCCCAGCGTCATTAACATCCAGAGAGGTGAGTCTCACTCAGCCAGTAGGTCTGGCTCTTCTGTCATGTCCCACTATGAAGGACAGCATGAAATTAGCAGAGCACCTTATACCTCCTGGTACCCTGACTTTTCCAGGGGGGCAACCAGCCTGATTCTCACAAACCTCTGCCTTACACCGCGCTGGGAAGGAGGTGCCAGAACCTTTGTGTTTCAGCACCTTTAAAGCTTTCTTTTCCATGTAGGGCAGTTGTCTCCAGAGGGAATGGTCTGGTTTCTCTGCGGCCCTGAGAACAACGTGATAGCACTGGACAAATTGCTGCTGTATCAGGACATGACACAGCCGCTCTCACACTACTTCATCAATTCATCACACAACACTTATTTAACAGGTATGGGCACCCCCAGAATCTGCCTGAGCTCCAGTGTGTATGTACCACCACCGGGGATGGATGAACGATGCTGATAATCAGGCAGATGCATCTACCCTGAAGTTTGGAGGGCTGAGGGCTGTAGTGCGTGACGCTTCAGAAGAAGCAGGTCACTCTATTGCCTGAGGCATGGAATGGTACAATCATTATGGTTGTAAAGGACCTCTAAGATCATAAAATCCAACTGTCAGTCCATCCCCACCGTGCCCACTAACCCGTGTCCCTAAGAGCCACGTCTGCATGTTGAACACCTCCTTGAACACTTCCTGGGACTGCACCTCCCTGGGCAGCCTGTGCCAATGCCTCACCGTTCTTTTTGAGAATAGTTTTTTCCTAATATCCAACATCTGGTCATTCTGCTCAAAGGTGGCAGAGTTTATGCTCTGCTTTATGCAGAAGGTGTCCCACATGAGTAGCTAAAGCTGAGCCTCCCTCTTTGTGCTCTCCTGCAGCCGGCCAGTTTTCTGGTATCTCATCTCCCGAAATGTATCGTCAGACGCTGCTGGCCGGGTGTCGCTGTGTGGAGCTGGATTGCTGGAAGGGCCGTCCCCCAGACGAGGAGCCCATCATCACTCACGGCTTCACCATGACAACGGAAATCCTCTTCAAGGTGCAGGGGTCTTCTCCACAAATTGCCCCTGCTTGGCTTTAGACCGATCTCTGTTCAAGTAGGCTGACTGCCAGTCAAACGTATGGGCTGAGGGCAAAGATGTTTGAAAGACTGAGGGCAAGTTGGCAAGTAAATGAATGTACAGATAGAAGGAAAGATGAGCAAGCATGCAAGAGGTTGGAGTTTGTGTCCATCTTTGGAGATGGAGGACCAGGAGGGGTGGATGAGGATGAATGAGTGATGGGAATGCAGGTAGTCAAGTAGAAATGACGGAGAGACCATTGAGTAGGTGTGCCTGCATACCGAGCTGTGTAGCACGATGGATGCATGGGCAGAAAACTGCATGAGAATTTTACGGGTGGATGCAAGTCAGACAAACAATCAAGGTGGCTTTTAGAAAGCAAACATTTGAAGTGAGTTTATCTTCTAACAGTTTGTGTGCTTTACAGCCTCGGATGGTGGTGCTTCGGAGGAACAGATGTTAATTACTTCCCAATTACATGTCTATTTGGTGGAGCAACTGCCCTCTAGCATGCTGAGCTTCTCTGAGGGTTTAGCTCCCAGGCTTCTGAAGCACAATTCAAAGCCTTGAATATTTTTTCTTGGGGGCAGGGGGGAGGGGAACAGCAGATCCTTAGTAACGACGGGAGGTATTGTCATTTTCAGTGTCAGTAATTTCCCACATCCTATTTGTTTTATTTGCTTGGGGGGGGGGAGGGTTCTTTTTTAAGGGGGTTGCCCACGTTGAGGTCATGGTGCTAGACCTGGCTTCACCGTTTAACCTGCAGCCCATGTGCAGTGTGCTATGCACTGTGGGAAGCGAGAACACGAACACACTAGAATAAAGGCTGGGAGGTGTTTGCAAAGGAGCAAGTGACACTTTACCGTGTCAATAAGGAGCACTGGGGAAGGAAACAGTGGAAAGCTGGTGGAGTTTGACAGGGGTCTGGGGAGAATAGGATTATTTTTTCCACGTTATTAATGCTGTGCGTGTTTCCACGGTATTTGCATTTGAAGCGTCAGCACTGCTGGTGAGTGAACATTCCAGATTGCTCTGCTGCTAGAGAGAAGCATGTTATGAGCAGGTGAAATGATAGAAAGCTGGGCAGCTTCAGAGGCGGGTGTCAGCTTTCTTCCTGGAGAAGCCCCTGACTGATGATTGTGGAGATCTGAAACGTGGGGAGGGATCAGTTTAGTGGGGAGATCAGATCTGTTACTAATGAGTGCTGATCTCTGTGGCGTTCTCTCCTTCAGGATGCCATTGAGGCCATTGCAGAAAGTGCTTTCAAAACATCTCTTTACCCTGTCATCCTCTCCTTTGAGAACCACGTGGACTCGTGAGTATCTGGTGGCTGGGGACACCACATGGGAGGATTGTGTTCTCTGCTGTCCAGAGCAGAGCGGGCAAGGGCTGCTTGGTTTTAAGTGAGTGCCTGTGTTGATATGAAACACTGTTAGTGATGTTTGCAGCAATTGTAAGTGGGTGAAGATTTATGGATCTCGAGATAGTTGCTCATGCTGGACTCTGGATTTGGGCATCTGTTTTCCTGCTCACTCCTGCTTTATCTCTTTGTTTATTAGGCCCAAGCAGCAGGCAAAGATGGCTGAGTACTGCCGAACCATATTTGGAGATATGCTGCTGACAGAGCCTCTGGAGAAATACCCGGTAGGTGGGAGCCGGGGAAGGAGGCTGAAGAACCTGGTTAGTGGAGAGGTCTTTCTGAAAAAAGTGGCTCCTGATGCCAGGAAATGCCACAGGAGATAGAAGGACAGTGATAAAAAGAGAGTGCTGGAGGTAAATGAGATCAGTACATAGGAGTGAGCAACACAGCAACCTGAGGGAAGACTTCTCAGTCACAGGGTTTTTTTCTAAGCACTTGCCTGATCCTGTTCTCAGTGCTCCATCCCTTGAGTGACTTCGGAAACCAAGCTCTAGGTGACCAAGCTGTACCCATTGCACCAAGATGAGTCAGTGTATTTTCATACGTGGTACTATTCCAAATCTGTCTGGCAGCACTTGCTTTGGAAAGAACCAGGAGCAAGGGCTTAGTAGCATTTCAGGCTCTTCAAACCAATGCTTCTAAATTCCTCTTTCCACCCTGGAAAGAATCCCTCGTGGGCACAGATGGGCAGGTCAGTGACACGCAACACCGTGTGCTCAGAATAGCTAAGTAAAACTCCTGCTCTGCTTGACCAGAGTCGACAGCTTCCTTGTGCAATTATGTACTTTTGTGGGGATGGTGACATTTTTGGTGAGCTCTATGCACGCCACTCATTCAGCTGCCTTGTGAGTGGACACTGATTTACAAATCATGGGCAGTGCCCATGTTCTGCAAGGAACGAAGCAACTAGCAACTTCCTTTGGTTAAATACTAGAGGGGAAGCTCAAACACCTAGTCCAAGCATCTGGTTTTCAGCACTGAGATAAAAACAGCAGAAAAGAAACAGGGAGCAAGTTGGCAGTTGCCCACTGTCCAGACGCATGTCTTTGCCCAGGCAATGGGGAGAAACAGTTCAGAGTGTTAGCTGAATTATTAATAGGTCTGTTGCTATCTGTATGGGGAGTGTAGGTCTAGAAGCAGAGTCTGAGTCACACATCCTCATGTGACACACACAAAGCCACTGCCTTTGGGATTTATTTTTTTTTTTCAAATCAGCCTTAGGCAGAGACTTTAAATATGGCCTGATTGCTGATCTGGTGCTCTGAGATAATGAGAGAAGTGGGTGGAATGTGAAAGCCTGAGTTGTGTGGATGGCTCCAGGACACGTGGATTGTTTTTCAGCTGTACTGCAGGACGGGCGGCTGGAAACAGCATGGTGTGCACAGGCAATGGAGCTTGAAAAGACTGAGAGGTGCAAAATGCTGGTATTAAATTGATGTCAGGAAGGTGAAGACTTAGGAAAAAATCAGTATAGATATAGTGGGATGTGCTGTAGGTGGAGAAAGTGGCCAGAAAAGCTGTAGTAGGAGGGACAGGAGAGCTGAGTGTTTAAATTGTAGCTTCGTGAAGAAAGTTCATTCTGAAGTTTCTCTGTTGCAGCTGAAGCCAGGAGTTCCTCTGCCAAGTCCTAAGGATCTCTTAGGGAAAATCTTAATAAAGAACAAAAAGAAACAGTTTGTATCTGAGAAGAGGCAGAATTCTATGAAGAAGGGGAAGAATGTGGAACCAGAAATCACTGAGCAGCCAGCACTTACGGATGCCGAAGATACTGGTATGTCTGAAAGGGAAAATGGGACTAGTATAGCTGGATGAGCAAGTCTGGTCTGTTAGGGACCTTCCAAATTGCCTGATACTAGCTTCAGGCAAGACAATACTAGTCATCAATTCAAGCATCTCAAGAAGAAGCATAAGCTTGGAAGATAAATTAAATCTTCAGAATATTTTCAGACACTGTTCCAACTAAAAAGAGACAACCAAGTTAATTCCCTGCCCATCAGTGAACTCTGCTGCCTAATCTGAGACGTATGTCTGTGTGGGTTAGTAATTACTTGATGCACACTGACTGCTGGTTTGATGCAAGGGGATGTATTCTTTTTTACCACCAGTAGCTCTCTGATAACCACAAATTTACCATGGCACGGTTAATAAAAGCATATAATGGTTTGGGCTGAAGATATCTTAAAGATCATCTAGTTCCAACCCTCTGCTCACGGCAGGGACCTTCCCGGTAGATCTGGCTGCCTAGGGGCCCAACCAACCCGTTGGTCCGTGCCCTAGTTTGTGCTGCACACAGCACTGCAGGTGGGGCCTCGTGACAGCAGAGCACAGGGGCGGGATCACCTCCCTCACCCTGCTGGCCACACTTCTTTTGATGCAAGCCCAGCTGGCTTTCTGGGCTGCAAGCTTGGAGACATCAGCAAACTGGCTGGGAGTGCACTCAATCCCATTGTCTGTGTCACCAACGAAGATGTGAGGTGGTGCTGGTCCCAGTGCTGACCCCTGTGGGACACCACTTGTCACTGGTCTTGACTTGGACTTCAAGCCATTGACCGCAACTCTTTGAATGGGACCGCCCAGCCGATTGCTTATCAACCCGAGTGGTCAAACCAGCAAATCCATGTCTTTCCAATTTAGAGACAAGGATGTTGTGCCAATCACTCTTCCCTTATCCACCAGCACTGTGACCCCATTATAGAAGGCCCTCAGATTTGTCCATCATAATATGCCCTTATTAGCGAAGTCATGTTGGCTGCTGCCAGTCACTTCTCTGTTTTCCATGTGCTTTGGCATAGTTTCCAGGAGGATCTGCTCCATGACCTGGCTGGGCACAGAGGTGAGACTGACTGGCCTGTAGTTCCCCACGTCTCCCTTTTTCTCCCTTTTTAAAAACGGAGGTTATGTTTCCCCTTTTCCAGTCAGAGGGAACTTCATCAGACCGCCACAACTTCTCAAATACAAAGGCTTAGTAGCTTCATCTGCCACTTCCCTCAGGACCCTCGGATGCCTCTCATCACTTCCCACAGACTTTTATATTTTCAGTTTCCTCAGATGGTCTCAAACCATCTCCTACAGAGGATGGTTCTTCATTCTCCCAGTCTCTCCTCATTGGCCCTCACCGTGAGGTTCTTGAAGGTTTATCTAACATTCAGTCCCTGCTTCCCTCCCATCCTCCACCTCCTGCTGCTTCGAGGCTTAGGGAACACGTGGTAGAACAATGATGCAGTTCCTGGTAGGAGCACATGAGGTCCATGTGATGAGTGCCACTACAGAGGAGCTGGGAATCAGACATTCAATCCCACAAATGTGTTCCACTGTGGTAGGGATTGTGATTGTCACTCCCGTGGTGTGGGGGAGGCTTGTAGAAAGGTCTCTTGAGTCTGTTAGTCCAGAGGTTGGCCTTTTCCTACTTGGAGGTGGCTAATAAAATGATACAGTTCCTCCACTCTTGTTCTTTTGTGACACGCTTGGGAGGTTTTGCAGAGCTCCTCACTGTTAGCAGCCAGAGCTGCGGGCTGCGTGAGCAGTCACGGAGTCTTGTCTTCATGTTCTGATAAGCACTACTGATGTGGGCTGTATGCTTAGTCTGGGCAGGCGATGTGGCTGAAGAGGAACCAGAGGAAGAGGATGATCAGCTGGGAAACCTGGATGAAGAGGAAATCAAAAAGATGCAATCAGATGAGGTACTGTCACTGTTGTCTCTGTTCCTTTTCTGTTTTGTTTTGTTTTGTTCTGGCCTCCACTTTTCTGTGTGGACTCACTGTTCTGAATGGAGATTAATACCAAAATGCAAAGGGGAGCGAACCATGCTACGACAACTTTCCTTCCTCCATGCAATAAGACATTTCTCTTATTCAGTTTCTCCTGCAAAAGTTGTGGCAAGCATAGAAGCTGTAGCAGAAGAGGTACTATTTCTGAATCTGACTTGATATTCTGCGTGATTTGGAGGGAACTGTCTGCCCTCAGGGTGTTTGGAGAGGCTTAGCCTTAGTCTGATAGAAGTTGTTATAGAAACATGAAGTGCTGCTGCTGAAGGGGAAGAAGAAGATCAGCACTGCCTTGAATAGAAAAGATCCATTTCCCTTTTCCTTCTCCCCAGTATCGCTCAGAGAAGAGAGCAAACCGTGTCCCACGTTTGTCCCAGAGTCAATACTTAGACAGGTTCCAGAGGTCCTGGACTTCTTATGACCTGGTACCTTTCTACACGTCTCACTTTTTGCCATGCTACCCAGAAACTCAGTGTGCCCCCAACAAGGCTGCCCAACATGTAACTGTAGGATCAGGAAGCCAAAGAAACAGGTGTGCTTTGGCCAGGGCAGCCTGAAGCTGTTTGATTGTGAAGCCCGGGTGTGTTTTGTTTCATCTCTGGAAAAGGTCTCTTCATCTTTGTTCTCCAGTGTTTTGTTGTGTTTCTTTTCCTGCCTAGGGCACTGCTGGTTTGGAAGTGACAGCGTACGAGGAAATGTCCAGCCTCGTTAATTACATACAGCCCATCAAATTTGACTCCTTTGAAGTCTCTGCCCGTAAGTTAGTCTCTCGTTGGTCCCCACACACACAACGGGGGCTGGGTGCACCTTCCTTCTAAACAACTTCTTGTCTTCTCTTTCTAGAGAAGAACCGGAGTTATGTCATCTCTTCCTTCACGGAGCTGAAGGCTTATGATCTGCTGACCAAGTTCCCTATGCAGTTTGTGGAGTATCCTTTTGGCAGTGTTTGCCCCCTGCAGTTGGTTGTATGAAGTATGGGAGCTCATCTGAAGCTTGGGTTAAGGCTAAGGTGCAAATCAACTGAATTCTGGTTTCGGGACATGGTAGGCTCTTCATCAGAGGTGTAAGTTGTACGGATGCTGGAGATGGGGTGGTTGGGCTACTCACAGAGATTCTTGACAGTGGGTATCCTGCAATAGCAAAAGGCAAAGCTGTCAGATGTTTAACCTTAAACAGGAAGGCACGTAGGAAAGGAGTATGTTGTCGCCCCAGTTTCTCTTTCTTCTTCTTTAGAAAGGCTCTGAGCCTTCATAGAAGTAGCAGAGCTTCAATGACTCTGAAATCTGAATTCACGAGCTAGCGCCAGGGTACACAAGGAGTGCTCCAGTTTTGGTTCCGACAGAGCAATTGTAGATACAACAAGCGCCAGATGAGCCGGATTTACCCCAAAGGCACCCGGATGGACTCCTCCAATTACATGCCCCAGATGTTCTGGAATGTTGGCTGTCAGATGGTGGCACTGAACTTCCAGACCATGGGTGAGTGTCGCATTGTCCTCCAGCTTCTCGGTGGGTGAGGCAGCGTGCTCACGTTCATCGTCTCTTCCTTCCCTGCTGTTTTCTACCACTGCTGTTCCCCTGTATGTGTTTGCACTGCAGGCCTCGTTCCCGGAGCGTTGCTCTTTTCTGAGCCTCTCGAAAACCAAAAGCACTTTTCTGAGTCTAGCGCAATCCAGGCACACAGTGCCCGTGATGCCTGCCCTACGCGTTCATGCTTACACATGTGCACAGGCTTGCTGTCATCTACTATCTGGGTACCATCTCTGCCTGGTTTGTAACATGATGTCAGAGTAAATAACTTGTATGAAGGCACCAGGAGCTCCTGCATCCCCTTTCCTGCAAGGCAGCATGTGTAGCTCCATCTGGCCACGGGACCGGCCTGTCTGTGCTGTTATTTCCAGTACACTGACCTGAGCAGGGAAGAAAGGCCATTTCTTGCTGCACCACCAGCATAAGGGGAGACAAAAAAAAACCTTCAGATAACGCTGTTCTTTACCCTTCTTCCTTCTTCACTGTCTCACATATGGAGAGTGGAGGAGACTGGCTTATAGGATCAACAGGAGGAAAAAAAAAATAGTGACTTAAAAAGGGAGAGTGAAAGATTGGTTACAAAGAGGATATCATACTGAAGACAGGCATCAAAACCCCAAGCCACTGTCAGTAAGACAAGAGGTGGCAGAGGAGGGGATGCACTGAGAGGACCCCCAAAATGCCAGGAGGAAGGAGCAGAGGGGTCTGGGCAACGATTTGCCTCACACCCACAACAGCGTGTACTTAGAGTATTTAATTCAGTTCTACCCATGATTTATGGCGCAATCATAAGCAAACCACTTTACCTTTCTCATAATAGCCGTTGTAATATTTTTCCCTGTAGGGTGCTGAGGGACTTAATTAGTTTTTGAAAGGGCTTTGTGTGTCTTTGGCTAGCACGGGCTGTAAAAGTACAGCACCTCTCAGCTCACTGAGAGCCACCTGATGAGATCCCACAGCAGCTTTGCTCATTGCTTTCCTCTCTTTGCATCTCAGACGTCCCCATGCAGCAGAACATGGCTCTGTTTGAGTTCAACGGCCAGTGTGGCTATCTGCTCAAGCACGAATTCATGCGGCGTCCAGACAAGCAGTTTGACCCTTTCTCAGTGGACCGCATTGATGTGGTGGTGGCAAGCACCCTGTCTGTCACGGCAAGTACAACCCTTGGTGCTGTTCCTCCTCTGACAGCCGTTTGCTGGCACCATATATGTATCTGGTGTGTATGACCCCTCTATTTATTACCCAGTGGGGTTCTTAGTGGCAAATGAACCCCGGGAGTTCTGTGGGAGAGTGTTTCCATGGCAACTCCCCGCCTTTTCGCTATTTCAAATTAATCATAATCACATGAGAATAGAAAATTAGCATCTGCCACGCAGAAGGAAGCTAAGGCTGTGATGCTGGGGAGGGAGGAGGCTGGAGGGAGTGCTGGCGCAAGAAACAGGGGTGAAGAAAAGGTGAAAGAAAAGCCTATTGCAGATTGGAAGCTGCAGCAGAAAAGGTGTTTTGGGGCTGGAGAGGGACTTAAGGGTGAAGGTGTGGGTGGGTTCTTTTATTTTATTGTTTCCAGCAGTTGCTAATCAGTGTTTCTGTTTGTTCATAGATACTTTCTGGTCAGTTCCTCTCAGACCGCAGCGTGAAGACGTATGTGGAAGTGGAGCTGTTTGGGTTGCCAAGGGACACGAAGCGCAAATACAGAACCAAACTGACCTCCACCGCCAATTCCATCAATCCCGTTTGGAAAGAAGAACCTTTTGTTTTTGAAAAGGTACGTAGCACTTTCGTAATCCTTTGGAAAGGGAACCCCTGCAGCTCTTGCTGGTCACAAGCACAGCCTTTTGAGTGGTCAGTGACACCAGGAGGGACTCCCTTCTGGAGAGCTCAGTCGTGGCTTTAGGCAGATCAAGAGTTACGTGTTGCACCCTGAGATAATATCCAAACAGTACCCAGCACAACTCTCTGCAAAGATTTCCCTGTACAGTTATGGGGCAGCTGGGAACATTTCTGGAAATAACAGGTATCAAAAATCTCCCCTTGGCGATGCAGTTCAGACTGAATTCACTAATCAGATCTGAAGACTTCAAGCATAAGGAAGCAGAAAGAAAGTGTGGTTAAATTGTCAATGAGAAGCAGGCGTGCTGGGCAAGTAATGGAACCAGCAGGAGATTTTCAGCTGTGCCCGATCACAGAAAGCTGCCCTGTTTGTCTGCCAGAATTCAGTGGTCACTAATCCAGCTACGGGGGGGTTAAGTCAAAGGTGATAGTAAGCTCTGGCCTTTCTACACTTAGAAGAAAGAAATATTACAAATTCAGCTCTGTCAAGCACACTGGGAGATAGCAGATATTTTCAGCCTGCTTGGGATGCGGTAGATAAATATTATCCTCATTTCAGAAAACGATTTTCAGGCTATGGTTTTGACAGACTAATTTTTAGTTCATTTCATGGCAGAAGAAAAAGGGAGAGGATGATGAAACAGCCCTTATGGCAAAGTCGCCGTGCCTGCTGAATTATCTCTCCAAATTCGTTTCCTTCTTTGGTGGATTGCTTTGTGGGAGACCTGGTTTGGAGGGTTTTTTTTTTAGGGAGCCTGCCATCCCTTGCGGTCTCTCCTCTAGGAAGCCTGTGTTTGGTGGAGCTCTTGTAAATTCAGTTATGCTCGTGACCAACTGCAGCCTTAATTTACAAGATGCGGAAACAGGCAATGGCTTCTCTGGAGAGATGTCCCTGTTCATTGCAGGGGAGTTGGACTAGCTGACCTTGAAAGGTCCCTTCCAACTCGAACCATTCTATGATTCCATGAGATGGCATTGTTTTGTTGGGAGGAGGAAAGAGTGAAGTTCTCCTCAGTGAAGTCAATATGCTGTTAGGGAGCAGAAAATAAGTTTCTTACTCTGTGGTTTTTTTTTTCCCCTAGATCATGATGCCTGAGCTGGCGTCACTGAAAATTGCAGCTTTTGAGGAAGGAGGGAAGTTCATTGGTCATCGTGTCATTCCCATTACTGCAGTGCACTCGGGTAGGTTTGGTGGAAATCCCTTCATTTTTTCTCATCTTGAGACCCATCCATTTGAACATCTGTATATTTTCCTTCTATGCCTACCTGCAGGCAGCAGAGCCTTCAAATTAATCCCATCATAGCCTTAGTTTAACACCATACGTATTCACCATGCCCTCCTGCAGAGGCTTCATTTTACTATTGGGGTGCACAGACAAGAAGGGAGAGATGGTGTCAGCTCATCTCTTCTGCTTTCTGCTTTCAGGCTATCACCACGTTTGTCTCCGCAGTGAAAGTAACATGCCGCTCACCATGCCCTCTCTATTTGTGTACCTGGAAGTCAAGGATTACGTCCCTGATGCTTGGGCAGGTAGTACGCTTCAGAAAGTGCTGTGTATTCATATAAATGAACCTTGCTTATGGGGGGAAATCCCAGGAAACTGATGGTTTTAATACAGATTCTTAAAAAAGATCAGGTTTACAGAGCATTGGACAAGGATCGGAGCAGCTGTTGTACAAGCTGACAGTCTTAGCTTGGCTTGTTGCAAGTAGAGAATACCAAATATCCCTGCTCCAAAATTTTCTGTCTTAGGCCAGAAAGGAAACCAGACAGTGCCCAGAGTTATTTGGTAATCCAGGCAATATTTCCTTTCTCTTTCTAGATCTGACTATTGCTCTCTCCAATCCAATTAAGTTCTTCAATCTGCAAGAAAAGAGATCAGTTAATCTGAAAGATGGCTCGGAGGTGGAGGTAAGTTTTCCCAAGTTCTGCCACTGTCTCTACAACGTGCTGCGTGGAATCAATCTGAAGCAGCAGAGGGGATTGTCAAGGGGCTTCCCACTGTCCTGGAGCGAGGCTGTCCACAACAAGCCTATGTGTTGCATCTAGCCAGAGGCAGGCAGAGGACTGCCTCGGGTGTAGAACTAGAAAGTGTCAGAGACTAAGGGCAGTGGGAGAAGCTTCAGAGGATTTGTCATACAATGCTACAGTTTCTCTTAGCTATGAGTAGTTAACACGGTTGCCAGCAAAGAGGGAAACTTAGCTTGGTGGCATACAGGCAGATTTCCTGAGAGATCAACAATGGAGAAAGCACACCAGAGTTCTCTGTGTGTCTTTGCTACAGCTTTCATTTGCTTATCTGTTGATCTCCAATTCCATTTGCTATCCTTTGATTTACCTCTGATCTTTGTTGTAGAGGCCTGACATGCAGAGGAACTTCTCATTCTCTGAAAATAATGGGATAGCAGAGTCCTCCAGGAAATTCAGCACCCCTTTTGCAAACGGGCCTGCAGGTAAAGCCAGAGCTGTGGGATGAACTCACAGAAGGGAAAGCCAGGCGCTCACGTGGCTGGAAAAAGATAGGGCTGGAAGATGAAGATCCTTGGTAACAGGATCAGAACTTCTTGAACCAATTTACCAACTTAAATTCTGGTGCTTGTCATTAATGGCAGAAGTTGTGTCTATGCTTTGACTGTTGTGGTTGGAGTGGATGTGCCACGTACACTGCTTTTGCTCTGCAATGGAAGCGTAAGATCTGGCGTGGTTCTATCCCTTAACGCCTCTCTGCCCCTCAGCTCTTTGTTGTTCAAGGGTCTCTTTTGAAGATCACGGTTCCTTCTGACATTTTGTGTATGTTCTCCCTGAAAACTCCGAGCCTTGTCAAACTGTGCTTATGCCAGAGCTCTGTATAATACCTGGGAGCTGTACAGACTAGTAGTTTTATTTACCGGCTCAGATACAAACACTAAACTTACAAATAAGAGTTGAAAAGAAGTTAATGGATTTCCCTGAACAGAAATCGGGAGACAAAGTCTCTTGCATTTATTACTTCTGCAGAAAGCAATTATTACTCTGTTCAAATAAGACGTAGCAGAGAAAGATCTCGTAACATTGTTTGCTCCTCTCATATGGGCACCTTCTTGACCTTGCAAAACAAGATAACCAATAGGCAGGACTGATGTCTGTGCAAGTGCCAGAAGGAACATTCCTCGAACCTGCTTCTAATCCACAGTGATTGATAGGTTCATTCAAGCTAGGGAAAAGCACGCCCCTACCATGCAATTAAGATTCACTCATTCTGTTCTAATTTAGAGTATTGGCAGCTAATGAGCATCTCTTCCATATTAGTTGCATGAGCGTTGTCAGTGTCCTTTCAGACTTGTTGGCATCGAAACAGTCTGTTTCATAATTCTCTCAGATATCCTCCTCACCTAATCAAAGCAAGTTAACACGTGTCAAATCATCACTCGCAATATTCAGGTCATGAAATCAAATGCCCAATTTTCTCCATCAAGGCAGAGAATTCTGTTGTGTCTGTTAACAAAGCTCCCAAGCACTTCAACATCTCAGCAGCTTAACGAATTCCTTTTTGTTCATACCACCAACCTTAGAGCGGCCCGTGCTCTTGATGAGCTCTCCACTGTCCATTTTCATCCCAAAACTCCAAGATGGAACATTGACAGGAACCTCTTTTGTCATTTTAGGAGCAGCAGCTCTGGTCAAGGATGGAAACGTGAAGGAAGTGACACAGCTTGCAGGTAATTCCCTTTGTGCTGTTCGTGTGGGCTGAGGGCTTGTCAGGTCCCTCGCTGCCCAACTTCTGTCTGGGACAGGGCTGAAACCTATTTGCAAATTAAAGAAGATCCTACCCAAGAGTAAACTTGTCGCCCTCAGGCCACAGTGCCAAATAACTGCTGTGTGCAGCAAGTTTCATTTAGTTGGTTTTTTTCAAGTTACTCCTAAACAAATACAGTCAACATACCCTCTGGCAAGAGGCATCACGTAACACAGAAGCGCAGTGGGCTCTGGTTTGAAAGACCGGACTTGCTGACCAAGAGACTTGCAGTTAAGCTGTACACTTGAGCGTCCTCACTTGGAGCCTTGCATAAGTACTTGACCCCCCAGTCGCAGACACACCCTCAAGTTCAGTTAGTATTTACACACTTGAAGGCAAAACTAAAAGTGACTTCCCCCAAGCAGATAACTCCCTGTGGCTTTTTTTGCTAGATAACCACATCTGAAGCCGGGCGGTAGACTTGTTGCTGCCAGATAACAAGTTCTCCAGCAGTTCACAGGCATCACCCTTCCCAGTATCTTCACTGACCCGGGAAGACCTTTCACTCATTCCTCACAACTGAAGCCAGCTGTTAGAACTGGAAGAGCTGACAGCTCTCGTCATTGTCACCTGACATTGAAAAAAAAGAAAAAAAAAAACAAACCCAAAATTAGAGATGAAACTACAAAGCTTTTCCCTTATAATTAGAGCTGCCAGCTAACTTAATGCTTGGGCTGTCTTTGGGGTGCTTAGGACTATGGAAAAGGAGGCAAGGCCTGAGACAGATGTAAGGGCACATTTACCACCATCATGTTCCTCTGGGCAAAATACCAAAAGGCAGCAATTCTTCTGGCTGTCCCCAAGGCAGGCAGCCAGCAGGTGGGGAACTGAGCTGGATGCAATGTGGAAAAGAGAGAGGGAAAGCTGAATGAAGGCAGCACTGAAAAAAAAAATCTCTCTGACCCCGAGAGACATCACAACAGGGTGAGAAAACAGCCTCTGTTTGTATTGCAGAGCCTCAGACAGCCAGCCTCGCAGAGCTGCAGCAGATGAAGCTCTTCCTGAAGCTGCTGAAGAAGCAGGAGAAAGAGCTGAAGGAGCTGGAGCGGAAAGGAAGTAAACGGAGAGAAGAGTTGCTGCAGAAATATTCTGTTCTCTTTTTGGAGCCTGTCTGCCCTGGAGGCAAGAAAAGGTCGATGCACTCCAGGAAAACCCAGAAGAAGAGGTAAATACGGCAGAGGGTCTTCCGGCCTGTGGAGCACTTCCCCACACCAGAGCAGGGGGATCTCTCAGATGAACAAGGGCGAGCAATGCGGTGCAGATGTCTGCGTCTCCCTGGGTTGGTTGGCTGTGGGCTGGACGGGATGGTCAGCGGGGTGTAAGCATCCCTAAAAGCAGCATGGCTGCTCTATCTGTTCTGCAGGAGCTTGACAGCAGGTGATGCTGGTACCTGCGTGCATCCTGTAGAAATGGCAGAAAGCCTTGATAGCCGAGTTGTGGAACTGAAAGAGAGGCTGGAGATGGAGCTTGTCCGCCTGGGGGAAGAATACCATGATGGGATTCGAAGGAGGAAAGAGCAGCACGCCACAGAGGTAAGGACTGCATGTGCCAACCAAAAGCGTGGCCTGTGAAAAGCCCTGCAGGGACAGCCTGAAAAGCAAGTTCTTCACTGAACCGCGAGCTCAGAAACGTGGCCACGGGGAGAGAAGCTCTCAGAGCAATTGTCAGGTCCACAGGCGGTACTTGAAAGAATGCAGACTGATGTGTTTGTCAGAAGCTACAAAATCAAGGCCCATCCTGATGAATTAGCTGGGCCCCAGAGTTCAGCGCAGGAAGGGATAAAGCTGAACCTGGTGGTAATTAGATACTGAGGCTGCACTGTGTCTCATCTCGCTCTGCTTGGTTTTGATCTCGTTTTCATCCCTCCAACAGCAAACGGCCAAGATAACAGAGCTAGCCAGAGAGAAGCAGACAGCTGAGCTGAAAGCACTGAAGGAGTCATCAGAAAGGTAAACGCAGCATTGGAACAGCAGAGTAATAATGAGTAGCTCTTAGTTCGGGCAGCATTTCCTGTTAGATCGCAGAGCACTGTACTACAGCGAATGAGTGAATGCCAGAGTGGAGAACTATTGGTGATAAACTGAGGCACAGCAACGTGACGCAAGGTCTCACAGTGGCAGTGTTGGGCAGACCTCATGGCCTCCAGTGCTCCTGCCTCAAAGAACCACAGGTACTAGTGTTTGAGCTGCAGCAAGTAGCCTTGACTGGCTCATTCAGAAAGACAGGGAGCAAGACAGCTAGTCACTGTCCGTCACCTCTGTCTGCTGCAGCCAGTACATCAGAGAATCCCTTCCAGGGACTGATCGGCTCAGTCTACGTGGAGTCTTGGCTCCAGCACTTGAATAAACTGGCAGAATCAATTTGCTAATTTCTACTTGGGCACATATCCATCTGTTCTTGCAGTAACACTTTTCTGAAGCTAAAATCCTTGCTTATTCCTCTTTAACCTTTAGTTGCTAAGTCAGGTGAAACTTCTTTCCACGTCCTCCATCAAGAAAGATTCTGTTTCCCTCGGCTGCTGATCACATTCAGACAAGACTAAGAAAAACAGGTTGACCAGCTAGGTAATGGTTTTCTAACAACAGAATATAATTTAGTCAAGTCACGTCTACAGCTGGCTGCGAGGAGCTCCAGAAACATTCAGAGATCTTCAGCAATGGGCAATAAGATGGCTGTGGGGGTCAAGACAGAAATGTCAGCATCATCTCCAGATCTATCTATCTCCATAGTAATTTATGTAAAAAAGGAAAAAAAAACAAATAGGACTGTGAGCTTGAAGAACAGATGATTGAGGAGGATGTGACAGAACTGTGTAACATCGTGAATGCCATGGAGAACAGGGAAATGATTACTGTGTCTCATAAGAGAAGAAATGTGGAGCACCCAGTGAAATTCTCAGGGAGTACATCTTCCACACAGCATATAAATGATGTTCTTTGCCTCTCAGAGCAAGGAGCAATGGAGTCCCAAAGTAGAGCTAAACTCCAAGGTACCAGAGACACTTAGGAAGACGAATGCATAGAAGCTGGAGAATAGACTGGAAAATAGCATGGTGTGAAACAGAAGAACTACCCTAGAGTTGTTCTCTTTCTTATGCTTCCCTTAAGCAGATCTTCCTTCTGCTACTGGAGGAAGGACGCCAGACTGATGGGCCGAAGCCTGATGGCCACTCTTGTGTCCCCCTTAGCAGCCATCCCGCTGTAAGCATCCTGTACATGGATGGAAGCACTGATGGAGTGCCAGCAGCCTCTTACATCTTGACGCTACTAGCCTCCTCCATCCACCTTATCACCTTATCTGGCCTGCAGTTAGCATTTCTGATGGCCCCATGTACCTCAGCCCGAGACAGACATCTTAGTGTGTTGGGGTTTTGTTATTTTCATCTTTTCTACTCGCTGATCAAATGCTGTCTAAGCATTCGTAGTCTCTGCCTTGCAGATCACAGCCCATAGTTGATGCACCTTTCTGCCTGCCTCGGGTGTTCTCTTCTGTACACCCAAGTAGTTCCTTCTCTCTTTGATAATTCAGCAGCCTAAGTACCTTCAGCAAGTCTCAAGCTACTCCAGAGAATCCAAATGTAGGTATACAATACAGCCTAATTCTATCACATGCATTTTCCCCCATTCCTTTGTTGTGAGTCACTTAAAAAAAAAAAAAAACAAAAGGTTACAGAACTTGAAATATTCTTAAGACTTTGTGCCTCACAAGCACTCTGCTTTTCTGCACAGTAGCACACTCCAGAGGATGTGTGGAGGGCTGACACCACTGCTTCGGCCTGGTCTGTAAGCAGTCCTGTCTCTCACAGCACACTTGTTTCTCTACAGCAACATTAAAGACATTAAGAAGAAGCTGGAGGCGAAGCGAGTGGACCGAATCCAAGTCATGATGAGGAGTACTAGCGACAAGGCTGCTCAGGAGAGGTACTGGGGTGGATGTTACTGGGCTTTAGAACGCTAGCTCTCCCGCTCCAGGCAGGGAACAGCACTGCTCCATAGTCACTGCTACCGTCAGGGATACTCTGGAAAGCAATCAAAGAGGGAGCAGCAGTGGTCAGAGGAGACATGCTGGCCTGCCTTCACTCCTGGCACAGCATTCTTTTTCCGGTGCATTCCAGTACAGAGGCATATACACAGTGAAGCCAAATGCCTGCTCCCTAACTACAGTGATAGCGTCGTCCCTGCAGGCTCTGCTGACACTGGCTTCTGGGGCTTTCTCTCTAGCCTTAATTTATGTTCAGCAGTCAGCAAGATCTGTGTCACTTACTGGACTTGCGAACAGCCTGAGAACAGAGCATTAGAAATATCTGCAGGGATTGGGAGCTCATATGGAAATGCAGGGGAAGGTCATTATCATGGAGAAATGGTACCTCAAAGACAACCCTCCCTACGGGCCTTGTCTCTTTGGTTCTGTTGCTTCTCAGCTTCTTGCCAGAGTGACAGTGCCCCTTCCAGACAGTTCAGCTGAAGTCTGGGAGCGCTTCTACTTCCTTCCCACCTGTCCTCACTGAACCTCAGTCTTCCCGAGCATCACTAGAATCTGTTTGTGATGCGTTTCAGCAGGTTGTGATGGGGCATATAATGGCTGCATCCTTCCTTGACGTTCATTTTGTTACAAAAATAATATTCTGCTGCTGGGCTCGTGTGCTGAAGTGCTGCTTGATGTGAATCAGTTCTAAAAGCTTCATGTGTTCAAGTGTGGAGAAGAGGGTACACTGCCTCTTCTGCTTCCTACTCACAGCAAGGTCCTTTTGCTGTCTGCTTGGCTGGAGAAAAAATTCTGCATCCAATTGTTAGGCTTATGTCTGTGTTTAATTTGAATGGCGTTTATTTGCCCTTTCCTAAAATTACAGAAACCTCTTAATGTGAGAGCACACAACGGGAGTGTAACACAGCTGCCTCGCTGCATGGGCAGCAGTAGTCCTGTCCTGCTGTATGGCACTTTATCAGTATGGAGAAACAGGCTTGATGTAAAGGTAACAGATGCATTATAGCTTTTTTATATATTTTTTTTCCTTTCCAGGTTGAAGAAAGAAATTAATAACTCTCACATCCAGGAAGTGGTCCAAACAATCAAACTGGTACGTTCTGCTGTGGCAATCTGTTCTGAGCAAAGTGGGGGTGTCTCGCGTACATCATCAGCATGTGTCATGGGGCAAGCTCTCTGAGCTACTTCAATCCCATGAAGCTGTTGCTGTATTGAGGACTGAGATCCTACTTCAGACAGCTGCTGACAGGTACTACCCTTAGTAAGATCCTGCTGCTCCAACACAGTTGAGCCAGTCCACGCAGCTGGCTGCAGCGCCAACAGACCGTGGTATTTTCAATTTCTAATTCAGATGGTGGGATTTTCTAGGAACTACAAATTAGCAGCATAACCCCACCTCTATTTACTAGCGTGCAAAATGTTGCTCTCCAGCAACCCCTCTGTGGCACGTGCTTTATAAATCTTGCTGTTACATGCATTTGTTTATGAAAACTTATGTAACTTTGGATTTTTTTTTTTTTTTTTTTTTTTACTTTGTTCTTTTTAAAGCTGACAGAAAAGACAGCCAGGTATCAGCAGAAGCTGGAAGAGAAGCAGGCAGAGAATCTGAGGGCAATCCAAGAGAAAGAAAGCCAGGTAAAAGGCAGAGATAATGCTCAGGTTCACTGCTACTACTCAGTACTGTCGTTCCACAGCACCACCGTGGCTCAGTCTTCCTCATGTATTCTTTAATTAGAACTGCACTCATCCTCTGCAGGCACACACACTGCAGCCACCCCCTCCTCGGTATGCTGAGGACATGAATGGCTGTGAAGGCGGCTCTACAGGAGCCTGCAGCAAGCTGAGGCAGGGATGCTGCACTCCTACACTCTCTGGGCCAGCGCTAGCCTTCACCTAATCACACAAAACCCCCTCAATTTAAAATGGGATGCAACTGTGTCTTTAGCAGAGGTGAGTCTGCTTCCCGAGCTCCTCAGACTCTCAAACCATGTTCATGGACCTTCAAGGCTCTGCCAAACTGTGGTGCAAATCAGAACAGTGCAGCCTTCCTCTCCCCATCATCTGCAGGGAAGATAAAGGTTGCCTGAGGGATGGAGATACATCATTCAATATCAAGTTGAGACCAAAACTGCAAAGTGCTGACACTTCGTCATAGTGGTCTCTCTTAGAGCAGGTTTTTAATCTATTTTGAGCCTGAACTCTGCTTCACTTCAGTGTTTGGAGAATGACTGGAGGTCTCTGTTTGCAGCTCCAGCAGGAGGCAGCGGCAGAATACGAGGAGAAATTGAAAAGTCTGAGTGTGGAGGTGCAGGAGACAGTGAAGAACTACATGAGAGAGGTCTTTCCTGAGGGGCCAGAGATTCAGAAGGAAGCAGTTCTGAGCAGGCCCGTGGAAGAACAAGGCTCTACCAAGCAACTAGAAGAGAAGAGCCCAGCAGCAGAGGTGTCAAGGCTGACAGCAGCTACGGCTGAGCCTCCAGGAGCCAAAACAGACATCAATTTTGAGGAAAGCATACTGTGAGTGATGCTTCCCTTACTGTTCCACTTCAGGAATGCTTACGGACATACGGAATGAAGTTTAAGACCAGCTTGGCAAACTACTCTCTCTTCCCATGCTGGGTAACTCCTGAAATCCTTCAGGAATTTACTACTTAGTTATTCTAGGTATTGGAAATAGTCTGAGGAGCTCGCCTTTCAGCGAGCGCTTCTCTCTCCTTAGCACCAAGGCGTTTCAGCAGTGGGGCTGAAGACAAAGCTGGTTGTTGACACTGACAACAGCATCTACATTAATATTTTGGTCTGGGTTCACTTGTCAGTTTTCAGAGCAAGTTTCCTCATTGTCCATTACACCTGTTCACACCAGAGCAGTCTCAGAGCTAGATCCCTCTGAACCAAATTTAACTAAGAGGCGCTCAGCAGTCGTCCACCAACCCTGCTCCAACCAACTGAGAGCCAGCCTGGAAAAAAAGCCCCTGAAATGCACACGAGTGGAAGTGGCAGAGGCACAGGAGAAACCGTTGCTCCCTAAAGTGCCATTCCCCCTGGCAACACTACCTGCTAATGTAACGCAGCCCCTGGTTGTAGGAGGAAAGGTCAGTTTGAATCTCATGTCTGTTGGTTTGTTTGTTAGCATACCACTTCCTTGCACAACCAGTATTGGCTTTTTAGTTGGTTTCTTTCTCCCCACAGGCAGATGAGGACAGTTTGCAGTGCACTGCTATACAATATCAATCAGCATTTCTTTCTGTGGAAATGTGCACTGCCAGCATTCTGGCTGGTTTTTTTTTTCCTCCTCCTTTCTTTTCAACTTCCTCTTACCCCAGGGGCTGATTCTCACTCCCAATTTTGACTTTATGGCTTTGGTATGCCTTCAGGCAACTTCTTAGATCTGGATCCAGTATCTCCCAAGACCCTTCCAGTCTTCAGCAGGCTTCTTGGGTAATTATAAGGCACACCATGAGGAGCCTAAGAGCCTTACTTAGCATGGGTTCCTGCTATCACAAACACACTTGCAGAGTTCTCTACTACCATAATTAGACACTTGCAGAGCATCATTGCAACTTTTGCCAATGAAGCTAAATTAGCTCCACGTTACTTAGGATTACAACCTTGACCAAAATCTCTCGGCTGCTTGAAAATAATTATGTTGATCAAATAAAGAGCAGACTGCCCCTAAGAGTATCTCACACAGAAAGCTGAGCACAAAAAACACATTGCATCTGTTCAAGTAGCAGAAAGAACAGCAGTTCTCTGAAGCTTCCTTTACCTGCTGCCAGCCCTGTTAATGAATGACAGCGATGGGCTCAACAGTGATGTGCACAATCTGCTCCTTGCTGCTGGGAAAGCCCAGCTCCTCAAATAATTCCCATGGGCTTTGGGACCTTGAGTGTAAGACAGCACACTGCTTCGGTTTGAAGGTGTAGCGCTCAGACGTAGCTCCAAAGCCTCAGTCACTTCCCATTTCTCCATGAATTACAGCCACCTGCAACTAACAACAATTTTCCCCCTTTGGTGACATAACAAATAAGTCTTGTTCCACAGCCTAACTGAAGGAAAACTGCCCAGCTGCATGACTTCAAAGACAAATGGTTCTCAGGCTCTTTTAGCCCTAGCAGATAACTGCTGCTGTCTGTCTTCACTCACACAAAGCCTTCCAGCAGAACACACCTGGAGGGTCAGGTTCCCAAAATCTCAGCTTTGTTGTGCAGCAGAAAAAAGGGCACATTCCTCTTAGCCATCTTTCCACTTCCACTTTCTAGGACAGCAAAGCCTTATTTTGTGAATGCAGAACTCACATCACAGTCCCCTGCCTCCACACGCATTTTCTTCCTCTCACCTGTGTTATGACTTTGTGCACTGAGCCGCTTCGGCACAGCGAGTTCTCACTCATCCAGGAGGAAGGAACTGGAAACATATGGCCCAACTCTTTTCCTAGCACCATGTAAGGCAGACTTTGCTTACGGATCCTAAAAAAGGAGGAAATAGCAATAATTCAGCACAGAACAAGAAACATCCCAGCCTTCCTCCTATCAAGTCCTGTATGCCTTGACACCAGCGGCTACAGCCCCTTGCTTTAATGCACCCACTGATGCATTTGGCCACCCAAGCCACCACCGTGCTGCGGAGGGTGGAGAATCTTTAAACCCAGCCATGGCAGATAAACATGTGAGAACAGGGCCTGAAAAGCTGCTCTTATCAGTGAAACCTTTGCCCTTAAATTGAGACCATGTGTTCCTAACTGCAGCAAGAGTTTCTCTCCCCTCCCTAGGACGTGCCACTGCAGTATCACCTATTAGCCTTCCCCACCCCTTGACTTGTTCTTCAGGTTTCTGTCTTTTCTGGAAAAGTGAGCTCAGGCATGGTGAGCCTACAGCATGCAGTGGTTGTCACATGAGAGCTGTTACACCTAGAAACTGCACTGGGGAACGCATCGTGAAGTGCTGCTATAAAAACCAGCTCGAGTAGGTATGAGATGAGATGTTCCAAACCTGGTCTGACACGCAAGAAGAGACCATACCTCCCTGTGGTGTTAACATAGTACTGGAATTGTGTGTTGTACATTTCTGACTTATTTATTTTCTAAAGTAATAAAACGTTGCATTTCTTACAAAAAAAAAGAGATCACCTTCTTTACTTCCTATAGGAGGTGGGTGGATAGGGGTTCAAGGCCCACACGCTGCCCAGCGTACACACAGCGTTAATACAGACTGCAAGCAGGTGTGCACAGGTCTCAAATTCAGCTTCTTCAGTTACTGAATATGCCATCGCCTCCAAGCAGAACATCATTCTCTTGACAACCTTTGGACAACAAATTTGTTAGAGGAAGCAGGGGCTGAAAAACGCCAAAGCGCTCTTCATGAAGCTTTGAGGATGGGGACATTGAACAAGAAATCACAGCTCAGCTGGACCATGCTGCAGATGGAAGAAAACTTAGCAGATTGGACTCATGTTATTAATACCCTGTGACGTTTGAAGCCTGAGGAAGAAAACTCACCACCATGACTTGTACCCTCGTACCACAGCAGTTTCCATTGTGCAACTCTTCTGTTATTAAAGCACCGGCACAGCTTTATCAGGCAAATTATGCAGAAGTGCATGAAAAACAGGTAGAATATTCTACATAGATTACATCTCAGTGCTAAAAAAAGTCTGCTACAGCTACTTTTCTGAGCGCACACAGAAGAACCATTCGCTCTAAACAAAGCCAGCTCTCAGGTGGAGCACTGACCACGTTCTGCACCGGTGGCCTTCCTCACTGAAGCAAAGCAGCCCTCATGCTTCAGAGCCCAGGTGCACTCCTCTGGAGCAAAGACAGCCTCTAAGCAAAACAGGATGAAACTTTGGATAGATGAGAAATGGTCAGAAGTAAGATTAAGGTAACAGCACTAATATTTTTTTGGGGGGGCAGACGTTCGTGGAGGGGGTTCAAACAATAAGAGGAATGATTTTCCCATGGCTTAGAGGGACACCATCCCTACGGCAGCACGTTGGGTCAGGGCACGTGAGTTACTTACAGACTCCAGAATAGAAATGCCAACTTCTGGTCCTCCAGCACTTCTTCCTTCAGAACTCAGACATCTTGGAAGATTTCTCCGTGCAGCCCTGCCCGTGTTTTTCCTTACCATAGGATACTCGCTGACCACGGGCTGATGCAGCAGCTGGATCAGACAGAACTCTGTAACGAGGCTGTTTTATACAGAGACCAAGATCAATAGTAATTAAGGCAAATTTCTTTGAATGGTGACTGCTCTGACAGCAGATTCAGGATAAATCTTTGGCTCTTTTCATATTTTCATCTCTCACGTGGCACGTTCTAAGGCTCATCCTCTACCACTAAATTCTCTGGTGAAAAATACTTCACTTTTGGAGCCCCAACTTCTTACTATATTGTTAAGAATCAACTAATGGCAGTTTCTAAGCGGAGGAGGACTCTTCCCACAAACCACGTCCAGTTGACAGTCACAGTTCAGCCTCAAACCAGTACCTAACGCTCCCAAACCTTCAACCTCTGCAATGAAGAGGCCATGTTCAAGGAACGTTGAGATGTTGTGTTGAGGGATGTGGCTTAGTGAGAGCTGTTGGTGATAGGTGGACGGTTGGACTGGGTGATCTCAGAGGTCTCTTCCAACCTTGGTGATTCTATGATGCTACGATGAAGATGGGGTGCTGATGTGACCGTTGCTGCTTCAGAAGGAAGCGCTGCACAGTAGTTGCTGTATTGTAAGGCTATTCTCCCTTCCCAAAACTTTCCCACGCAGTCAAGATTTACTGCTTCCTATTATCCCTGCTTTATAGACGAGGGCCTAAGGCGCAGCGCAACAATTTCTCCGGGCTACAGGGAGAAGCACGGGATTCCTCTCACCACACTGAGCAACCTTAAAAGCTGGGAGCCTTATCTCATCCAGAGTCCCTCTGCAATCTGCAGTTAAAAGACAGGGGCCTCTAGAGAAAGATTCCTCCCATTCTGAAGTAAATGAGACACTAAGCGGCTGCAGCTGCGAGCACAGAGCCCTGTTTGACGAGGACAGGCACCATTACATATACATAAGTGCAACTGGGAGATGACAGCAGTCGCAGGCTCCCGGTTTGATTTAGCAAATTGTTCATCTCTATTCGACCTGCCAGCTTCAAAGGCCCGTGCATGCCGACTGCCAGGGCTGAGACAGCACAGAAGGGCTCCACATCAGCAAGGCAGGCAGAAAGGAAAATAAAAGGCAGCATTTGGGGGAAACATGACACAAAACAACAGAAAACCCTGAGATACAAACGTAACCTTAGGAAAAGATATTCAGAAAAAAAACATCTCAAAGCATAATTACCCGCTGAGTAGGCTATGAGCTCTTTTGAGCAGAGGCTGCGTTCTGTGCCGTACTTAGATATCGATTAACGCATGAGAAACCTGGCTCCTGAACATCGCTGCAGTGCAAATCAAAAGGCTGCTTTGCTTATCACAGTTCTCCTGGCTGGTTGCGCCGTTCTTGGGAGGGAACTGGGAAGGCCCTGGAGATGACAGCTTCAATCTTCATGGAACTCACAGGTCTGTCTTAGGATTTGTATTCAATTGCGTGGACTCATCTTACAGAGAGAAACCCAGGAATCAGATATTTAACTCTGCGCTGGATAGGAAGATGGATACTTCTGCATTCTTCACAAACACGATGATGCAGTTTTAACTTCACTGCGTTTAGTCAGATTTAGGCTGCAGTAGATGTGGCATTAAAGCCCAACCCCATCATCACTCACTCCAATAAATGCATGTTTCAGAACCCAGGCCTTCTGCTACTGCCTTTAGTTGCTTTAGAAGCCACACAGCCACAGAATAGATAAGTTACACCAGACTTCGAGGTGCACATTCTTCTTTCCTTATACCTCTGAACTACGGATACATTTTAAAGCATCTCAGCAATGCAACAGGCATATGAATAAATCAAGATCTACTTTAATTTAAAACACAAGTGCAAAGGATTCACAACTACAGGTGAGCAGGATCATTTGTTTCAATTTATAAATCTTTTTAAAGCCCTGCTCTTTTGCATAAAAAAAAAAGCGGTCTATCTGGAATACAGAAACATTTTACATCAAAAACTTTCCAGTGCAGCTCAGGAAGAGCTAAGCAAATTCATTTCAATTAGCTTGATCAACCCCAAACTTAGACATCCAGTCCGCGCAGACCACCACGATCACTCTACTGGCCTCACCCTCCAGAGGTGCTCTTCTCACCACGGTCTACAGAGGCAACCTACATGCTTCGCAGTCTGGGCGCCCACCATTTAGGTGACTGGCAACAGTGCAGATGAATTCCATCCCAAATTACTTCAAGTAATCAACTGTGGCTTCAATTCTGAAGCAGGATCTATCATTGGAGTAAACAGCAGAGGACAGAGATTATCGACATCTTCTGGAGAAAATGCAATGAAGAGTGTCTGAGACAGCACGACTGTCCCAAGAATAACTTAATTTTCAATAAACTTGTATCTGAGTTTCAAAATGGGATCCCACTTTCACACATAAGACACATTCTTGAGACCTCACAACAATATGCACCACCACTGTACAATGTGACATCCTGACCTAGAGTCCAGTTAACTCGACTATCTCACTGATCAGAAACCGCGTCATACAAAATATCTAAATCTATTTAAAAATAACTGAGAGAGCTGCTTGGACAACCAGAACCCTCCTGAATGTATCACCAAGGGCAGGCGATGGGGGAAGGACGTACCAATTACAAAACATACATCAAAAGTTTCCCTTCTCCCCACGTCCCGCAGTAGCAAGCAAGGGAGAGGGAGGCTGAACAAACAGCCTTGCTGTGCACATAAAAAATCTCTCCTGGGATAGAGGCAGGACAGCTGAAACTTTTTCATTCTGTCTCCCAGAGCATTCCCAAAGCGTTACCCCACATCTACGTCAGGGCAGCGCTCCTTGGCCTCCTTGGGAGAAAGGACTCGGAAAGAAAGCTGCTTGGAAACCAAATACAGGAGAACACTTTCACAGAGTCTCCGCTCCAACCAGCACCGGACGTGTTGCATATTGTGCATTTTCAACCACGAGATCCCGGTAGCAGGAACAACTGTTCTCACTGAGCTCACTTTGAGGCCTAGCCTTCAACGGCCTCCCTTCCAAAAGTTTAAGATAATGAAATGGATTCAAGACTGACCACTAAACCATACATATTTCTCAGCAAAAGAAAAGCATGTTGATGCAAGAGAGCCGCTGGAAAACAAATATGTACATATCACATCTGCTCCCTGGGGAAATATGTACAGCATTCCAGGTCCACATTTAACTGAAGATTAAAATCATCTGTGGAAAAAGTCTCAGAGGAAAAAAATTACCAAGTCTTTGTGCATTGTTGGAGAGTTGAAAGGCATCCGTGCCCCAAAACGTACATTTAGGTTAGCTCAATACTCCAGTGTACATCCGACAAAACAAAGATCACATTACTAGTTGGGAAATTTTGTTCCAGTTCAGCAGTCGGCAGCCACGGTTTGCAGGAACTCGCAAGCATTCAGATACACAACCTCAGATCCGCATACAAATGCCATTCTTTGGAAGAAGTGATCCAGAAGTCATCCAACACCTGCTTTGCTCTTGAGAAAAACATGGTCTTATTAAGATCTTGGATGCATTGATTGTCTTTAGCAAAAGAGAAGTCACAAAGGCCGAGGACACAAGGACAGTATTCACATTCATCCTGCGAGAAGACCACCAAGGAGTTCTGAGCACCATTCACAGGAAAAGACTGCCTGGTCTCTTGATTGTTAAGCATTACTTTTTCCCAGCATTTCCCCTTACGTCAAGTCAGCAGGTAGAGGTACGCTTTCTGTATTGCTGGATGAGGGGGACCAGGCACTCTGGGAGTCCTGTCTGGAGCAGAAAGGGATGATCCAGAAGTTCTTGTGCCGTCGCTCTTTCTAGCGGTTCCCGCGTCAACATCCTTTCCAAGAAGTCTCTCAGAACCGGAGAAGTCTGGGAAGAAGCAATCAACCAAGTCAAACCCATAAAGGAGTGAGGCAACATTTAAGAAACTGCAGAGCAGCGTCTCACGTGAGCATGGTGGGGATGGGTTGACGGGTGGACTAGATGACCTGAGAGGTCTTCTCCAGCCCTAATGATTCTATTTCTATGGAAAAAATAAACTACCTCTGCCCTTTAAAATAGGCACATTGAAGCCAGTTTGGTAGCCAGGCTCACTGAAAGGCTCTGCACATCTCTTGCTGATAGTAATCCTCTGTGTCATTAAAACTGAATAGAAAATGAACTTGGTATATATTTATTTATTTTAATGCCACTAATTACATCCATTTTAGACTGGGGGCATTTTCTTAGCTCCGGTTAACTCAGAAGTAGATCACGAAACACTGCTCACAGTGAGCCACAGCTTATTTCGTGAGCGCTTTGAACAACCACTGTGACAGCCAGAGGGAAAAGGCAGAGCACAGCTGAGCACCAGGATCCAGCCTTTATCACCCTGTCAATAAACCTTTTCTGAAGTGTAGGCAGCAGCACAGACCATCCCAAGGGGGGGCTCTGTTTGGCTTGTTGCGCCCCATACCGCAGTAACTGACCACCGTGAACCATTAAGGGTAATGAGAATGGAGGGCTGAATTCATAGCAGGTGCTGAGCCCCATTCAGACAGCAGGGATGGAGGAGAATGGAGCTTGCTTCCCTGGACGGCTGCGAGCACAGCTCGCCTTGTGAAGGGCTCTGGCTTTCACAGCCTGCAATGGGGTCATCCTACCAAGCGATCTAGACCACAACTGGTTTTACGCTGCCTAAGTGGGTCCTGAATGTGACCCTCACGTTTTAATTAGGGTTGCAAAGGCAAATAGGAAAGCCAGCAGCTGTTGATGTTTGAGTGTATGCTGTTAGTTCAGAAGTCTCCTCTGTTAAATAATTCAGGCTTAGCAGCTGAAGATATTCTGATTAATTGGAAAGGCCGGATAGCTCAGAACGCTGCAGAAGCTATTTGATCTCAGAGGCTTGGACTGAAATGAAAGGAGGACTATTCTAAGCGAGGACTAAAAGGTAATCACTATATTTCGTATGTCACTGATCGTTTTTCGTAAGAAACCATGAAGCTGAGCTAATCTTCAAAGCAGCTGCAGCATCCTCCACGAGCTGCTGCCTGTACTGAGCTTTCTTGCTCTGACCATAATGCAGCCTTTGTGTTCCTGAAAGCTGTTAAGCTGGAAACTCTCAAGAGCAAGGAGCCTCCCGTTCGTTTCCCTAAAAGATGAGCAAGATATTAAATATTGGCTCCACCTGAAGCAGCTTTGATTTGCACCGTCAGGTTTATGCCCAAGAGACCTCCCATGACTAGGACTGCTTCCCAAAACAGCCACTAGCTGTCAGCAGCAGCTTGCATCCATGGAGGCACCAGGGCCAAAGATGATCCCCAAGAAACGTGTTCCAGCAAGACCGCTTTCACAGCCAGCTTTACGGGGAACAGCTGGTACATGTGTTTCCCCATGATAACCATCAGGTTTACAAGCACTTTGCCAATATGCTCACCCTGTGGAAGTTTTTCAGTTTGGGAGGAGGACTGTCACGGAGTCTCTTCATCGCCTGGACTGGAGAATCACTGAAATAGGGGGGTTCTCCATCCACCATCTCTATCACCATGATCCCCAGAGACCAGATGTCCACCTGTGGGGACAATGACACATCTATACGCACAGCTCAAAGCGCCAGCTCCTTGCTTCGTTGCTTTCACAAAGGTTACAACACCCACTCCACCTACGACAAACATTACTGAGAGAGTAAAACATTAATCCACTTGAATGCTCTTGGATCCCTCACTGCAGCTTTCCACCTAGGACTGAGCCACGCTGCTATTGCAGCACCCAAAGGTCTGCAAGTAATGACTTGTGCTATACCTGGACGGTTGGTAAACCAAACTAATCCACCTGCTCATCATTTCAGAGCTCCCATTCGTGCCTTCCCTGCTCTCCTCCCCGCCCTTCATGGCACCCATCCGTTTGCTGATCCACATCTCATCACGGACCGCTCCCTGCTAACATCTGTCCACGGGCACATGCCAATCTTCAGGTTTGAAGACAGTGTAAGTTTACACCTTGTTCCAGGAAGCAGAATTGCTTTAGGTCATGTTGATACATCACAATCAAATCTGCGGTCACTGTTAGGTTTCTATTCCAAACAGACCCTAGCTGCTTTTTCTAGAGAGCCCAATGCCTCCCCCGTGACACCTCAGAACACCATTTGCCAGCTCTTCTGCTACCAGGGAAGTTGCCCCTTACCTCAGTAGTGTATGGAACCCTTGCAATAACTTCCGGAGCCATCCAGTAGGGAGTACCTACCAGGGACTTTCTTTTAGGCACATCTTTACTGATCTGAGCACAGAAACCAAAATCTGAGAGTTTGACCTGCGCAAAGAGAAAAACAACCAAACTTCAACGTAATTTATAAACTTCAAGGAGCTAGATGATCTCAAAGGTCCCTTCCAACCCAAACCATTCTATGATTCCGTGGAGGGAAGCACCAAAGATAAAGACGACAAAAAGGAGTAAGAGGAAGACGTATAAACAAGAGACTGTGAACAGAAAGGGCATAAAGGAACAGATGAAGGCTGCAACAGCAGAATGCAGGAAATGTTTTGGCCGAGGAAACCTACCCTTCCATCCAGGGTCAGAAGAATAGAGTCGCTCTTAATGTCTCGGTGAATGACCCCCTGAGAGTGAAGGTAGGAAAGAGCCTGCAGCACTGATTCGCACACCGTTGCAATTTGCTCTTCATTTAGCCTGAAATTAAGGACACCATTTTTTAATGGCGTTGTACTCTTCTGTGGACAGTACTAAGTTACAGTCACTGTTAACGCTCAGTGCAGTTTCCTGCAGCTAGATAACTTGGATAGTCTTAAGCTTAACTAATGATAGCACAGGTTATAAATAGAGGAAGACACTAAGTCTTGAATTTCAGTAATTTCTGTTGGCACACTGCATGCAAAGACCAAGAGCCTCATCTTTAGCAACTCCGTGTGTAGAACTGAAGAACGCTAGAAGTCACGAATTGTAAAGAATCACTGAAATACCCTGAGTACTTAAGATTCTCAACGCATGAGCTCTGAGAAAAGCTGACAGGTCTGAACTCTGTGCTTCTAGAAGATAAGGAGGTATATGTTCAGCATGTAATGTATGGAATTTGGTTTCAGCCAAGTGATTGCATGGTGTAAGAGAGATTATGAGAGGATTAGCTGACTCCTGGAGATGCAAATCAGTTATCACCTTCAGCAAGTATTTAATGAGGGGAATGAGGGTGTTTTCCTCCCTGTGAAAAACTGATAAAGGCTCGAAGCTTACTTTGGATAAATGTTATGGTTATAAAAGATCCTGTTTCCACTGTGTGGAAAAACAAGTATTCATTAAAGGGTTCAAAGGAAGGCTTTGTAAAATAACATCTGGGCTGACATCCCGCAATGGAATTCAGTCTCGCTACATAAACCTTTCATAAGCCTTTCCAGAATTATTATTATTTTTTTTTAATCTGTAGCTCCATTGGCTCTACTAACCTCAGCTACAAGCTACAAGAGTTTCACTGGCTCTGCAATGCCGTAACTCGGCACTCTTTGGGACTAAACATTCTGTTTCCTGTCTGGGAGCAGGCACACAAGAGGAACCTTGGTTCTCCATCCCTAAGATGTGCCTCTGAACAATTAGTTTAAGCAATACTACCTCACTGCAATCCAGTTCTGGAGGTTGGTGGGCCAGCCTGTGGCAGGGCGGTTGGAACTCAATGAAGGTCCTTGGGGACCCTTCCAACCCAAGCCATTCCATGATTCTATGATTCAATTAAGATTCTGAATTTCCAAAAAGAGGAAAGCTTTTTCTACAGAAGTTCTTGGTCAGTGTTTTCTTTGGAGCTCCCAGCCCTTGTTTACAGCTCAGAAGTTTAAGAGGTGCTCCAGGGTCGGACAGACGTCACCAGAACTCCTTGTGAGTGGGACTCCAGAGAAGACATTTGAGAATAACTCCTTTGCCCTACAGAAATATTTTGGAGATTAATGGATATGAAGTGGTGTGGATACCAAAACAAATTTAAGAGAGTGTCCAGGAGTTGTTATCTTTAGGCAGCGACATTTGGGAAGGAGCCCAGATCTCAAAGCTCTGCTGGGCCTTTCTGGAGGAGTTAGCCACCATTTCAACCTCACTAAGGTTGGACCTCTGCAAATCATTGGTGCGTTCTTTAATAGCTACTCAATGAGCTTCCTGGACAGGATGCAATGTAGAGAGTAAACAATACTTTTTAAGAGTACTGTGCTTTAGAGGGAGGGTCATCAAACAAACGAATGCTGGGGATCCAAGGGGATCAGAACTGCAGTGAGTTCCCTTCTCCACCGGGAGTACCACTGCATGCTTACAATGGGTGACAATGATGAAGCGTAGCAGTTTCGGGGCACTGCAGTCACAAAGCATCACAAGAGCTCTGAGGGAAACCGCTCCTCCCAGAAGCCTCTGATCTGCTGTTGCCTGTGAGATGGAGGCGAAAGCATGGATGTTTTGGGTTTTGCTTCTCACCTGATCTGAGACACAATGTCCGTGAGGGCCCCCCCCTGCAGGAACTCCATCAGCACCCAGAGCTCCTCTCCCACCAGGTAGCTCTTGTACATCTCCACTACGTTGACATGTTGATAGTCCCTCATTATCACCACCTGGAGGGGACACCACACAGGGAACAGCTGGTCACCAAAGCACCTCTAACCCTACCCACAAAGTCAACGGGCACAGTCACACAACCGCAGTGCAGCTGCCTCCCCCCCAGTCATTCTTTTCCTTGTTTCTGGTATAACTGTTAAGAAGATGATGTCTCCTGCTCTTCCCACACCTCCCGTTAAGCACGGCTTACGGTGGGCAGCAGAACCCCACTTGATTACACTCACCTCATTGAACAGGAGCTCCCGGCGCTGCTGCTTCCTCAGATCCATCATTTTCACCGCCACCTGCCGCCCCGAGTGCTTCTCCCGAGCAATGCAAACGATGCCCGTGGACCCTTCACCGATCTTTATGTAATTCTCCAGCAACGTCCGCGGATCCCCTTGGTCCACCACCATCCGAAGGGCAGCTTTGAACTGCTCGTGAGTCACAACCACGGGGTCCTCGCTTGCCGGCTGCCCTTTCCCAGAGGAATCCTGGGGAAGGTGCAGGTTGCTGGAACTAGTCTGAGTCTGCCGGTTTCGGGGAGATCCGGCCGGTGATGGCCTGCCCTGGGGCACCGCAATCGCCTTCTCCGCTGTTGGTGACTTCTGGGGGGTACCAGCTTCCGAAATGAGCCTGGGGAAATCGGACGCGGGCTGATCCGGTGGGAGGGACTGGGCTTTGGCGGCAGGGCTGCGCGGTGAGCCCCACTGCTGGGGCCTGAAGAAAGCAGTAGGCTTTGGGAACAGTGAAAGCAGAAGAAAGAAAAAGTGCTGATTAGATGCAGGTGAAGTGGTAGGCATCAGCTATAACATATTTTGTAGCAGACCCAAGTTAAGAGCTCCAAATTCTGGTCTTCCGCACACGCTGCACGACTCGGAGAAGCCACACATCGTCCATTTCCAAGAATTAAGTTACAGGGCGGGTGTTATGCTTTAAGCATCTCCAAAATGAGGCAGAGAGGCTCCTAGAGATCAGCTCGCGCTTTATGAACAGCAACAACAACAAAACACACCCACACAAACACCCACAGTAAAAACGGCCCTGTTAAAAAGCATTCCAACCTCGCCACCAAAACTCAGGGGCAACCTGAGTCGCAGGGCGTTTGAAAACCCTTCATCCCTCTGTGCCTCTGATCTTCCTGTGTATAAAAGGAAAGAAGATTCACGCCAAAGCTGTAAATCACTTTGAAGTCTTGGCCTAATTCCCTTGGGGTAATTACACTCTGCCTACTGAAACCTCTCTCCGCTGGTACCTGCAGAGCGCTGTTGTCGATCAGACACGGAGTGGATGCTGTTTTGGGAAAAGCACCGTGAAGCCAAGCAGCTGCAGGCAGCCAGCCCCGCAGAGCCACCTGCCACATCCCTGCCTCACCACTGCCCTCAGTCACTTTGGATCAGCAGCGCCCTTTCCTGTATCACCGGAGGCCCTTTTGGAGACCTCCCGCTCAAGCACCAAGCTGGCCCAACCCTGCTAGTTTACGAGATCTGCTAAGATCACCGCCTGCAGTGCTGTGGCTTCAGGATATGCATTCCCATGCTAGCGCCGCACAGGGCTCTCCCAAGCAGGAGAAATCTTGGAGCGCCTCACACTCACCCTGGAAATGCTGAGCAATTAAAACTCAACAGCATCAAGCAGGCTAGCTACAAAATACATCACCCTTACTTTGTTGCATTTACAGCAACGGCGGATCTGACAAGGCAGAAAGAGCAAAGCAACCATTTGTATTACAGCACAAATCAAAACTTCAAAGCAACCGGCTTTTTTTGCTCAGACAAATTACTAATGAAGTTAATAGCACGGGCATGGGAACTGAAAATAAGCAGTAGGGAATTTTTTTGAAAGACCATTTGTTTTCTCCCAGAAAAACAATCGTCTAGAATGTAATTTAAATGCACCTTGCTATTCAGTCAATGCCACCGCATCCCCGTGTCCCCATGTGTCTCCGTGCCACCGCATCCCCGTGTCCCCCCATGCCACCACCATGTCCCCATGTGTCCCCCTGGCACCACATCCCCATGTCCCCCTGTGTCCCAGTGCCACCAGTGTGTCCCATGTATGAGAACTGGGAAATCTGCATAAGCAGAGTCCCAGACCACAGGGGTACGATTTTGTCGGTGCCTGCGCTGCGGTGCTGCAGTGCACAAATACAAACTGTCAGAAGTTACTTCCTCTTCATTTCCCAGCTCCACCCCTGCAGCCCTGTGCAGACACGCTCATGGCAACGAAACATCTATTTCCCAACTCTTGTTTTGTCTCGGGAAGGAGGAAAAAAAAAAGGGTTTTATATAACCTAGAGCATGCAAAAGGGCACAACTCGCATGCAAGCTCACACATGTTTGGCTAACCACACATCAGTATTGTTCCCTGCTCTGGGATTGTGACAACCCCTGCGCGCACAGCTCCGGTCTCTGGACATTGTGCTCTGTCAGTGTTGTCCCACTTCTCAGGGCTGTGAGCTGTCCCATCAACACCAAAACCCAACAGTCAGATTTCCTGTCTTGACAGCACGGTGGCTCACACAGGATGGATGCCAGCATTCCTGTTTTAGGCAAGCTGGCATGGTACAGCTACAACCAACAAACTCCTGGAGCAGCCCTGTTCTGTACTGGCAAAACAATACGTTCCTAATGTAAATGATGGCCATTTCCCAAATGGCAAAAGCACATTTATGTTAGTCCAATTGCGTTTAACTTACGCCTTTACAACAGCAGAAGGGCAACAATTAGTAAGTCCCCTCCCTCCTTCTCAGCCTCCCTACCTGCAAAAGCACAGCTCTGCTAACAAGGCTTTCTCATGCAGATCTGGCTGCCATTTTGAGCTATGCCTAGTGGTATATTCTGCAAAGCTCAGAAGAACTGCGTGTCTCCTCCGGCCAGGACTGCTTTGATTCCAGCATTAACCAGAACAGCAAAGGCTGGTTGTGCGTTGTTTGCAATCAAATTTGTTCAGCTGTGAAAGGAACCTCCGGAACAGTAAAGACAACACCGAGCTCAATGAAAAATACTGAATAATTGTACCTTTATATGCAGGGAAGGGCCTGACTTGTTGGAACTGCTGGAGGAGGGGAACACACTGCGTAACAGCCTCCTCTTCAAGCTGTTCTCCCTTGATTTGGAGCTGGGGCTGCCTTCTCCCGAGGGCCTAGAGTTTGCCTGTCGTACTAGACAAGGCTGAGGCCAGCACTCTTCCGAGCTCCTCTTGCCCATTTTGTCACTCTCCCCCGGCAGAGCTGGCACGTGCTGCAGACAAGAAGCACGCTGGAGGCAGCTGCTGTCGGCGTCCTGGAACTCCGAAGGCCCAAGGGACTGCGCTTTCATGACCATACCATTGGGCTGAGACTGTCCATCCAACCTGGGTTTGTAATCTGGCCACATAGTCTGCCTTCGGGTCACCTTGGCCCCACCATTGCAATTGAGGTAGTTTCCGTATTTGTCTGCCCACTCTGCCTCAGGACTCTGAAGATACATGTCCGGGGGTCTGTCTTCCCCCAGGAGCCCAAGGGACTGAGCTCTCCTCCTGCTGGTGGGGCTCCTTCCCCTCAGAGTGTTGGAACTGATGGCAGAAAGCTTCTGGATATCGTTGAGTATCCCAGAGATGTAGCCTTCCACTTCCACGGTGCTGCCCCTCACGACTGTCTGTGAAGCACAGGGAAAGGGTGGAAACATTAGAGCTGTAAAATTTGAGGTTCGGTTCATTTTGACAAAGGTTATAGTTGGTGTGTGTAGCCAAAACAGACTCAGACTTCTCTAAAAGCAAACTCCATCTGCAAAAATCACCTTGCTGGTCCAGTCTAAGGCTCATCTCTCCCCTGTAGCATTCTCAACAGTGCTGTAATCAGCCTCCCTTAGCCTGGTTCTCTACCATTTTTGCTAATTCATTTTAATCTTGACCAGTGAAGACCACACTGCTCCAACACGATATTCCTCCTCTGTTTTGCCAAGCTATTATAATTAAAAATGACGAACGAAGGGTCACACCAGCTCACAACTTGCCTCGTAAGCAAAGGATAAAGAACAGGGCATCTATCCAAACAAGCCACGGCACTATAGAAGTAGGACATTTGAAGTTGTCAGTATGTTATATAGTGTTCTACCTTGTTTATTCTAGAGCTGAAAAGCTTACAGAAGCTTTTTTAGGGCTGGAAACCAAAACGTTTCATTTCTTCACAGAAATTCACAGCATAGAACGCCTCCTACACTTTCATGAATCTCTGCCTGAGGAAAATCCTTCCCTGGAGTAATGGCAATCTCCTGTTTGCTAACTGAACTCTGGGGATTTGCCAACGATGCTGAATTAATCACACCAAGCCTAATATTTAGCTGGTGAAAAACAGCAGCTCCAGTAATTTCAGAGGGCCACCACGGTGAACAAAAGGAGCATCTGGTTCGTTCGGTGTCTGCGAACCAAAGGCAGAGGGGAAAGATTTTGTCAAACAGGGTGAAGAACGGATAACCTAACTCATAACACTGCTACAGGTGATGCTGTGTATGCAAGAAATTCTGCTCTTCAGTCCTGCTGTACCTATAAATTAGGCTCAAGTCACTCCTGTTGCACTGCTACTTCATTAAGTCAGTTCTGTCTCCCCAGTGGACAGTGAAGGTGGGAGTTAACTGTATTCTGAAGCCATGCTTAAAGACTGCATCAAATTAATGAGTACACATCCAAATTTGAGCCAAATCTGCATGGAATGCTCCCACAGAGCATTTCCAACCAAGATTTAGAAGTGATATTTTTTAAAAGAAAATTGACCTTTTCCATGCTAATTCACAGTGCATGCTAAAAAAGAAGGAAAAACTATGAAAAGATGAATTTCAGATCTTATGCATAGGTGCTCAGTACTTACAAGTAATCTTATTATTGACTGGTATCTCTGAGCAGGAATTTGTTGAAATGAAGTTTAATAGAAGCCAGCACCTGTGGGATACAATCTAAGAGAGTGTTTGCATTTGGACTCACTGGGAAAAAAAACAATTGAAGATACTTCTCTAGTTTTGAAATACTGTTGTATTTGTCCAGCTCGCTCCGGGAATGCCATAGGTAACAGTGTCAAGAGCCTAACGCGGGATGCAGGAGAGATCTATCATCTCACCCTGACCCAAAGCCTTGTACTCGATGACTGAAGGAAACCTGATTGCTCAACACGAGTGTCTTGGTTTTGACAAATCCTTGCTGGCTGCCTGCTCTCACCCCGCTATCTATGGGAAGTGGCTGCAAATAGATGACTTGCTTATTCGTTCCAGTTTCTTTCTGGGAATTGAAATTATTCCGACTGATCTGTAATTTCTTGAATTCTGTTAGACGCAGCTGACTTGAAAACATCCAGCTTATTGAAGAAGCCTCATATGTTCCTCTCTTATTCCAGCCGGAGCTCTTATCCCTTTGTGCCGTGTTGTGCTAGCCAGCTAATCACAGTTAACCTTTTCAATTAAGACTGAAGAAAAATCATTAAGCGTTGAAAAACTCTCCGTGTCCCCTGTTATTAACTTCCTTCCAAAATGAGCAGGGAACAAATTCTTTCCTTCATCCTCCTCCTTCTGATGTTTCCTTAGTGCCCTTTGTGTTCCCTGAGAATAACATCTCTCTTTGTGCCTTGGCCTTCCAGTTTTTTCCCTACATAAATTTCTTTTTTATTTGCCCTTTCTAACTTGACCTAGTTTCCACCCATCTGAGCAATCCTCCCGCAGTTTAAGCTCATTAGAGCTCTAACCAAGTTGGGCTCCTATTATATATTTTCTGCCTTCTCCGGTTCTATCACCTACTACATTTGGAACCTCAAAGCAGATTCAGGACACCACAAAACGAAAGGCAATGCCTCCTCCCTTTTTATTTTGCCTGTTCCTCCTGAGCAAATTTTTCCCTTATAAATGAGCATTCTGTTCAAACGATATGCCATTTAAATTGCAGGCTTGGTTTTGCATTACCACCTGCATTATACTAAAATATCATCCTGTTTAGCCCTCAAATTTTAAGCAGCTGTACACAAAAGGCTAAGCAGGTTCAACAGATAGACAGCTATTTTCTTTTAAGTTCCTCCTGAAATCCAAGAAGCAATATCTCCATTTTAACACCTACCTTTCAGTTTTTTGGCCCTTGTGGGGCTGGGTTTGGGGTTGTTTCTATTAAACAGAGAACAAGAAGTTCCCACAGGCTAGCAAGACTTGAGTCATTCTGTCACCATCTATTGTTCCCTTTTCCCTGAGGTCAGTATGAACCCGCCTCTCTGCACACACCAGGTCCCTGAAGACGCTTAGGAACACAGAGGTTTCCGATGACCACTATTAACGGCCATCCAAGCAAGACAACCATCTGCATTCACCCATCCGAAAGGATCAGTTCCTTTTTCTCCTTACGGAAGGACTTACTTTAAGGAAATTCTCCTGCCTACTACGTCCCACTTCCCATTCGGAAGCAGAGTCCTGCTCCCTGTTCTTCCTCATTCACTCAGACATCCATGAACTGCAAGCTAGTGCTACCCCGCTCTCTCCCACTCAGGCTTCCCTGTCATCTTAATTGCCAGCCAAATTTGCTCACCCACGAGAATGACAAGCTGGTTACTTGAACAGGGACACCACGGCAGCTGAGAAGGCCGCCGTCCTTATTTCTGTTACTACAACCTCAAAGACAGTGTTATCCAAGCACAGACCGCTCCCATCCACTGAATTCCTTGCAGTCCCCATCGTTACTTCCGCTTGAATACATACACCTCAACATTCCTACCCTGCTAACCCAGGGAGCTGGAAAGAGCAGTCCCTGTTCTCTTACCTTCATAGGCTGGAGTTGCATGCGGGTGATCCTTGAAGGGTCCACCACCGGCTTGGGGCGCCTCAGTGTGTCTAGAATATTCTGCCATTGAGGTGGCAGGCCCACGAATTTGCCCTCTTTTGGGTCAAACGAAGTGTGGACACGATGCTCGAAGTTCTGCGGAGCCGAGATCTCAGGGCGTTTCTTCTTCTTCTTGCGGAACATGATGCCTGAATGAGAGAAGGCAATGCCATCAGTGCTCCTGCATGTCTGGATGCTCTCTGCCCAACCACTAACATCACGTATCAATGACATTAGCTAATTATACTGTATTAAAATCATTCTCCAGTGACAAGCGCCTGGACAACAACGGAGCTGACACGACAACCTGCAATAGATATCCCAGAGATATATTTGCATTCTGCAGATTTGTACTTGGGTTAAAAGTTTGGCTTTAGAGGCCAGCCTTTTAAGGCAGAGTTCATGTGTTTTTAACCGTTCTGAAACTGGAAACATAGGAAGAAACGGGAAAAATCAGCACTCCACCTGTGATCACTGAACTCCAGCATCCTTAAAATAGAACACAGCGTGACAGCTTTAGTAACTGGGAAACCACCATGGATGGATGCAACCTCTCCAGATAAAGTAGACAGGGAAGAGATTATTCTATGATATTAAGATATTATTCCATGATGAGACCGTTATTCTATGATTCTATGAAACAGTCTGATGGCTTTAACGTGCGAAGTGTTCCAAGTGACATTGTCCTAATTGCTGCTTGTGGAAACATGTTTAATGGAAACAGGACTGTTCCGTGGATGTGGTGTGCTCAGCACCAGGATGGACCGAGCAAGGAGATCCCTAGGAGAGATTAGACAAAGCAGAGCGACAAAACACTTTAGGTTGTTCAATGATAAAGCTTTCTAGGCCGGGAAAAGTCTGTGCAGGTAACTTATATCCACAAGTAATAAGGAAAAAAAAAATGTGTTTACATGCTCTTCCCCTATCCACTGACAACTTTCTGCTCACCAGTTTGTGCTCAGGCTTCTGGGGCAGAAAGCCTCTAGGAGCGGCCTTAGACACTGTAAGAAATAAATTGTGTGGAAGTCCTGTCTTGCTTTGAACACAGTTTATAGTTCTGACTTTAACCCCTTCGGTGGACACAGAATGATGAAACGCAGTCCTACACCTATCTTCCGCTTAAGGTTCACTCTTCTGATACAAGAGCTCCCTTTTTCCAGTCCTTGTTTCTCTTCCTCTGAAGAAGACAGTCTTGCATACAAAATTTACATTAAACTTGCTTACATTTGCTGAAAGTCAGGGGCAAGATTTGTAGGTAATGTCCTAGCAAACTGCCATACTGTTCTAGTTCTCTAAGAAATGGACCCACACATGCTGTTCCTGAGCTTCTGGAAATAAAAGCGCAGAGTTAGAGTTGAAAAACAGCCAAAAACATTGAGATGGCAGCAACTCTTCTGATTAAGTGGCTCATACCACTCTCAGTTAATAATCTTGTACTCGTAACATTTCCCCCAGCCATTCATTGATTCGCTATATACTATGGTAGGTTGTAAACGACTAGCTTTTAGTATGGAAACACATAATGTAACTCTAGTCCACGACGTGGTCACCATGACCCAACAGCTCCTAGAAGGGGAAGTGTTTATGTGTCCCAGATGCCTTTTGCACCATCTGCATCCCCAGCCGTGCAATCCATCTGTGGTGAAACACAGCCTTTGCACACTGACTACGCCCATTGCAATGCATGACTATTACCAAAAAAAAAAAAAAAAGTACAGAAGAGGCTGGAAGCTCTTGCTTGGCTCAGAACGTGTTCCAATGGAAACCCAAATATGTCTTTAGGGAGAGCTTAAGGGTAGAGAGGCTGTGCTCCAGGTCAGCATTACAAGTACTCAAACACAGCGATCTGCCTCTAATGCCCCCTAGGTGCTGCACATTAACTATTAAATCTATCTGGAGTATTGTATCCAGTGCTGAAGTTCTGAATTGCTGATCACACATCAGTCGCGACAGCTACTCGATCACCAGAACAGGGGCATTACAGCGATGTTCCTGCTTTCAACTGTATTTTTCCTTCTCCTGCTCCCAATCTCGCAGCTTCATTTTTCATCCTATGTCTATTATGGGAAAGATATTCAGAGCATAGCACACGCTGTCTTTTAAGTTTGCTTTTTTAATGGCTTCACGTGGCCAGGAGCCCTGTAAAATGTGGTTTTAAACACGCCACAAACCATTAGCCCTTGCAATATCAATTGTTTTTGAACCAGAAGACGAATGATTACAGCTAAGCTACAAGGCTGAAAATGCTCAGATTCACAGTCCAAGCAGAACAGCAGCTCAATGCCAACGTATCGGTTTGCATAAGCATAAACAACGTGCATTTGTAAATGTGGATTACATGACTGTACCTGCCAAACAACACCTGGAATACACTTAGTTCCTCCACACAAAAGCATACTGACCCAACCCAGAAAGCAGCATCTACTAAGTTCACGATCAATTTTAGGGTGACTAGCTGACACGGCCTGCATCTGCCTTACTGTCTGATAATGGACATCTTAAAAAGAACAAAATGTGATCAAGACCAAATACAGCACAACACTGGCCATCCGGTGACATTTGCTTTATGTGGTCAGCATCAATCTTTGATCATAAAGACATTGCCATATCAGACAGGTGGTTTAAAGGTACACTGCCTTAATGAAATTCATACACTGTTAAATACAGTCATTGCAAGCCACTGGATTTCGAATAATCTCTGTAGGTTTTGCATCTCACTGAGGTCTGTATGTAACCGGTCTCCTTTCACTTGGTGCTTTTCATGCAAGAGCTATCTGTTTTTACTTCCAATACCCAGCTACAGAATGTTTAAATAAAAAAACCATAAAACAGGCCTTTTCTAATTCAGCACGGAATTCATAAGGATATTTTAAGCATAAAAGATTTCATAAATCAAGACAAACCTGTATTTAAACGCAGAAAGCATCCCTTTAATATAATAACACAAACCCTGTGACACCGATATTATAATAACCTCCTAGACTTCAGGCTTTCATTCATTGCTGACAATTGGAAGAAATGTCACAAACAGAAATAATAAAAGTCACTACCACAAGACAAAAGCAGTCGGAGATTGAAATTCTCTCAGCGATCCATTCCTGCTGCCTGGGAAACCACGTTAGATTTTTCAACTCCAGATATAGCTGTTCCTAGATGATACAGTTCCAAAAGCTGTCACATCTGCCAGTGAGCATGAGAAAAAATCCCACAGCCAGCAGATCCAGAGCAGGGGGAGGGATCGGAGGGAAGGAGGGGCAAGAAGAGAGAAGGGTCAGGCTCCTAGGAGAGGAAGGGGTGGGAAGACTGGGGATGGAAGAGGGAAAGGGGAATCGGAGTTGGGAACAGAGCGGCGACAGGGAGGCAAGCAACCCGAGGAGGAGCAGGGCACAGACAAAAAGAAGTAGATAAGCGTTATCAGGAACTGCTCGTTACAACACAAGAGTTCAAACGGGCAGACAAAGAGGCTAGCATGCACTTCTTCCCTCTGACTTGCCACCACCCTACGTGCATTCAGTTCTATGCTCCGTTGGTATACCTGTGCTGCACTTAACTGTGCACGTACTCGTTCACTCACACATTCACTTGCTGACAGCAAAACCAGCAGAGAGCTACTTCAGCCTCACGCGTGTAGCTTCCAGTTAAAAATAAGCTCTCCCTCCCCCTCCTCGCTGCAGAGACTGAACTCACTTGGTGCTTATTCTGCTGCTCTCGCAGATCTGGCCGCAGCTCGGTGCAAACCTCCCTGGACGAGAGATAACGAGCGGTGCCCGGGCTAAAGCAAGCAGCTCCGTGATCGCTGAACACTCCCCCAGCTGACGATGCTGGCCAGCCAAGGGAGGACGGAGAAGGGAAGGGAAGAACTCAGGACCCGAGGAGCTGCAACATGTGGGTTAGGGCTGGGGTCGGAAGATGAAGAAGATCCCGGAGAATTCACCAATTAAAATGAAAAAAAAAAAAACATATTTCCACATTTTGCTGTACAGGTCACCATAATGTAATACATTTCAAGTGCAGCTGAGGCTAAATAGGTCATTATCAATGTGTGCTGCGTGCATATGTGTTTATGTTCATGTATGTCCATGAAAATATGCACAGATGGCAATGACTGCATTCCATACCTTCTAAACCCCTCATGTTTACCCTCCTGAGGATTCCGACGTGTTATTTATAACAAACTGCAGATATTCTGCAGTTCTGCAGACAAAGAAAAATGACAGGTTCCTTCCCCGAGGAGCTTCGAAATCTCAAAGTGACTTCATACAGAAAAAAAAAAAAAAAAGACAACCAAGGGTGGGCGAAAAGGGGAAAGAAAAGGTGAATAGTCTGAAATGGGATCTAAGAGCAGAGAGCCTTATCCCAGCAGCCCTGGCCAAGGTCCCCCAACTCGGTTTGAAAGCCTACAGCGCTGCCTCTTTCTCCCCTGCTCCATTTCCTTGCTCACAGGTGAGGACTAAAGCCTAAAATACAGTGAATGCCTATCTGTGAAGGTTGTTTTGGATGCTGCTCAGTGACACACTTCTTGGTGTGTTTCAGCTGTACCAGACCAAATTCACTCTGCAACACATAAAAGCTCTTGCAAAGGTAAGACCTCTTGAGCTTTCTGAAGCCAGTACAGGCACATCCCAAATGCTGATGGGTTTTTTCCCCTTGACAAATAAGAAAGCTTTCCATTATTTACAGTCTCCCTAGAAATCACAGCTACATTCACCGTCCCATCGCACCAAGCTCTGAAGATGGCCCCCCACCCTCCAGAATTTTCATCTAAACAGACAAAAGGTGGGGAAAAGGCTGAGGCCCAACACTCCCTGGCTTCCACCGAGAGAAAAGATGGGTGCGCAGCAGCACTGGGAGCCAGGACGTGCGCGGACCACATTTGATCTTGACACCAGCGTGGTGGGTTCAGACGCTATGCCAAAAGCCAGTAGCACAGACAGAAGTCACACCCCAACCTCAATTGCAATACATCAATTAGAAATTAGCCTTTTTCAATTGGTGTTTGCTTTGTAAGAGAGCTACAGGCAGCAAATACCACTGCAGCACCAAAAGGACGCAACACGGAGCTTCAGTCTCCACTGACTTGCGTGCTGGATGCACTCTAAGTCAGCATAAAGATGTTACCAAGATTAGAATACCAACATTTTGAGCTCTGTCTGCAAAAATTCAGATGGATAACAACATCTCATGTGTCAGACAGAAGGTTACGTTGGGACAAGGGAAAGGGGCCCCATCTGGCCTACTGGGTCATGTGGCAAAGGAAGGAGCCAAGGCATAAGGCTGCATCTGGGGAGCAGGCCACGTCAAGCACAGCAGATTGAAACACTGGGTGCCTGTGGTTCTGTCTGTGCTTCTCCATACCATGGGGTCTATAGCCCATGGGATGAGCAATGAGCAAACTGCAATCCGGGCAGAGGGTCCCAACACGTGAGGAGGAGAGAGCAGCTTAAGCCCCGCAGCCTGGCTGACTCTCAGTGCCTTGCTACGAAATAATCTAATTACTAACACGACAAATTCAAATGGCTCTGGCCTGGGGTAAGTGTAATTTCCTGAGATTTTTTTCCGAGAGAAATCAATTCCAAATTTTCATCTGTCAACACCACGCATTCACATTGCTTTCTCAGGCCAGACAAACAGAAGATCGGTCTCAACCAACAACAGCCTCGCTAATGATGGAATAGTGCAACAGTCCTCAAGCCATGTGGTAATTCCCCTGAAACTTTTTAGAAACCGCACTGAGAAATTCCACAGAAACAAGGCCTGTATTGGCCAAGCCCTGACTCTGTACAGAACATGCTCTACCTGGAGCCTGGCTGAGTCTTCACCTGCAGGTGGTGTTTGCTCATCCACGCTGTTTTTAAGCAGTTTGTAAAAGTATTCAGCTCTTTTTTCCCGCTTGTGGATTTCCCTCAGCACATTAGAGAAGTAGATTAATAAGAGCTCTCTTTCTTTTTTCTGGTTAAAGACAGGAAAGTCAAACTTCTATAGTGCTTCTCTTTCCGAATGAAAACTATTTTGCCACCATTCCTTCCCCCATCAGCTCTACAGGGGGCTCAGCTGCTCAGATTTTACCCTAACTCTCCACTTAGCAAAGCAGAGGAGGACTCAGCAAACGCCTCTTACCCTAAACACGTTCCCCAGCCCCGTGGAGCTCTCACTCACCAGCCACAAACTTCTCTTCTGTTGTGTGGGTTTTTTTTTTCAGTACTCTGTCCCCATATACATTAAGGCCTTAATGTCCTGGCAAAGAAGAAAACAGACGTATCAGCAAACATTCGTGGACAGGACTACTTTCTGCAGCTGTGAGATGAGATGTGTGTCTGTGTATGCTGGTTAGCACTTGGTAAAAATAATTAAGTACCAACGGCCAATAGAATTGTTGATAATAACTTAAATAGGAGGAGGTTAGACAGCTTTCAGATAGCCAGGATACACGCCCATCCACATGAGAGTACTACAAGGCGGTGTTTCAGTAGGTGCGCTGAAAGCATCTCAGCTAGCACAGCTGCCAGAAGGTCAGGAGTACAGGCATGAGGGGTTTTAACTGGTGAGTCAATTAGGCTTCTTCATCAGATATGGCGAGGGTCCTCACGGATATCACAGACTTCAGAGGAGATGTCGCTACGTCTCACGTAAAAGCAATGAGCATGCACGCTCCTGACATGCTGTCAGCTTCCCCAAGCATCACTCAGAGTAATCTTAACCCCTCCTTCGCCCCGATGATTTAAGAGCATCACCGTGCAAGATTCAACGATGCATTTTCCTCTCCATCGTTTCCACTCATTCATAGGTTAAATTGCCAGACCCCAGACACCACAGACCCACACCTCAGCCCATCTGAATGAGAGTGGAAAGCAAAAAATTCAAGATCTTACTGGCAAGTCCTGCTGCAGCAATGCCGGTAGAGGACAATTCCAAGTGAGAGAAGAAAGAAGGGTCTGCGGGGAAACTCTTCCACTGCCACGCAGCAAAGCCGATTGGAGGATGGTGTTGCTGGGCTATAGGAGTAAAGACAAAGTGAACTCCTTGCCAAAGGAATCCAGCTCCTGGTTTTTCTTGCCTTCCAGAACCACCCCTTGAGAGGAAAAGATTGCGTGACCCCCCTGAACCATCCGCCTCTCGCTTTGCTTTGCCCAAGGCTGGCACTGCCAACGCACGTGTGATCGCTGCGCTCGCTCTTGGAAGTGGCAAGGCTTAGCTCCGAAGGGAAGGGGTTAAGCCATAGCAGCACAGCCACTGGGGAGCAGAGACACGAGTTGAAACTGACAAACCTAGCCCTCTGCAAACAGAGGGAACAAACGGCATGGAGCAGCAGCCATTAGGACAGCGTTGCTACTGCTTGAAAGCAAGCAAGCGAGCAAGCAAGCGCGGGTCCCCAAAGCGGCAGGAGGGAGCTTACCCCTGGCTCCTCATTGCTCCGTACCCAGGGGCGAGGTGGAAGAGCTCTGCCACCGGGATCCGCTGAGGTGCCGGTAAACTTGGGAGAGGAAGACGGCGGGAGAAAGCGGGAGAAGGGAAAGGGGTGGAGGCACGTCTGACATGTTTGTACAGTGCCTGCTTCACCTGAGCTGCCGAGTTTGATTTCAGGGCGTGGTAGCAGATGGGACACACACGCGCTCAGCACGGAGGAGCCTCAGATCCGTGTTCCAAGGACACAGGCCGATAGCAGAGCCTCCCGGGACTGCCTGGCCTTCTCCTAGAGGGGGAAGAGAGAGAGGAGCGCGCTCACACCTGGGCACCGAGGCTTGCGAGGGCTCAGGCAAGAAGCTGAGGAAGATCACCTCCCATTTCCCTCCACGCTTCCTTACCCCTCCTCACTTCGCTGCTGACCTATTAAAGCTTTGACTTGCTTGTTAGCTCTTCTCTCTCTGCTCCACAGCCTCAGGGCCTAGCGCTGCTGCGGCTCCTAACAAATCCCGACATCCCCGCCTGCGTCGCCTGGCTGTGGATTTCGGGACCTGCCACCCATCCTCTGTCATTCTCGGCAGGAAAGCTTTGATTGTTTGCTGCATTGCTGGCTATAACAGGAGTCACCAATTTATTTGCATTGCAGATGCACGGTACATGACCCGGCGCTTTTACTTCGGCGTGAGTCAGTGCTGCAAGGTCTGAAGGCTCCAGCATCACCCTATAATCCTGTTGCGCTGCCTGTGCTGTGCCTCAGGCTTTACTGGCTCATGGAAATAGATGCTTCCACCAGCAGCCTGCACTGGCTAGGACATAGGCAGTGCTGAGCAGTGCACAGGTTGAAGGGGTCAGAAGCTTTGGGGATTACAAGGCGAGAGGTCAGAGATCACATCAGCAAACCCACGGGCTGCTCTGCAAATAAATGGCACTTCCAAGAGAGAAAAACAGCCGTGGAAGATCAGAGACAAGGAAGCAGAGCGCAGTCCTTCTAGGTGTGGAGGAAAAACGACAGCGGGCGCAAAGCATCATTGTCATCTGTCACATCTCTGCTTTACTCATGTGCCAGTCAGTGAGGAGGCAGCCATCTACACAACCATGGCTTTGGGAGCGTCACAGAGAAATGTCATTTGTATTCTACGAGGAGTCACCCAGGCTTGGAACTGGCTTCACATTTGCATAAGTATTATATTTTATGTTTTTACATGCTAAGACAGTCTTCAAGAACGAGGCGCAAGCTCTTCATAAATGAAAGAGCCTGATTTTACCTGTCAGGACGCAAGCTTAGATGCAACCGAGGTAGCTTTGAGCTGGTGCGAACCTCTGCTGCCTACCATTATAATGAAAAACTAGGGCACTTTCCAGTCTTCCTCTTCAGAAGTTCAGTCCCAGTAGCCCCGTGCACTTTGAAGAAAAATTTACCAGTAAAAGCGATGCATCTCTGATGTCCCCCTTCAGCGTCTGTCCCTTTATTAAACATTTCCCTGCTCCTTCCCTGCCCACTGCTTGCTTCTCACCTGGAGAGCTGCGCAAGATGATAGAAATAATTATGCGCACACGTTTCGATGAACGCATGCACACACACCCTGCTCCACCTACAGCTGCCGTGCTGCTCGTTCTGATCCCGTCTGCCCTACCTACGGCAGCCAGAACCAGCAAGCAAGAAGCGCTGCAGGGTACGCTGACTAAATGCTTGCATCGCAGCTTGCTTATCTCATCTGTTTCCACAGCAAATGGCCATCCCGTGCTCTATGTCAGACATACAGCGTAGCAAATTTCAGATGAAAGCTGCTGATCTCGCCTCTTTCCTCACCCTGCCCACCCACGGCAACGCATCAGGACAGCACCAGCACCTCCTGCTGCTGTTGAAGCCCACTTCATCTCTACTGCAGCAAATGTTACGAGAGAAGCCAACTTCCTAACATTTTACAATGACAACAGACAAGATGGGGTACTTGTAATTTAAAAAAAGCAAATTCTTAGAGGCACCAAAGCCAACTCCACCACACACAAGGGCTTCCTTCTGCCTCGGCCAGGAGAAATGCACTTGGCCACACATTTTGTGCTGTTTGGGAGCAATGCAAGCTGTTAGGAAAAACTTATCCTGCTACAGCCAAGCTTCCAGGACAATCCTATTCCCAAGGTATGGTAACTCTGCACCTTGGGATTTGCTGGGAAGTACAGCTGCACTTCCATTAGGGGCTGTAGTCCCTCTTCCCTTCCAAGGCTCTTGGAATCCAGAGCGAACTGGTCAGAGAAGTGCAGAACTAAGCTAACAGCTGGGACAAAGGGTTCACCAGGAGGAAGGGCGCGTTGCAAATTCACCAAGCATCAGCTGGTGGGAGGAAGCACGAGATAGGAATCAAGTCTGCGAGTCTCATAATAAGCACATGAGATTAGCCAGGACTAGAGATGAGAAGGGAGCAATCCAGAGGCAGTTTCGCTTTAAATAAGTGCCTCTAGTTTAGCTACCTTTCCCCAGAGCTATCACATTCAGAGGTGGGGAGAACATTTTGAGAGGGCTATCTGGATTGCTTGCTTACGTGCTAGGGCTATCTCCTGCTTACTGTGCACTGCTGACACTGTCAAGGGAGCATCCCATCAGGACAAGGCCTTACTTGCACTCCCACTCTATAAGCTTATCAGGTGGGCTTCTAAGCAACCCCAGGATTTACAGTCTAATCCAGCGTCCACCTTTTTGGCCCAATTCAAACAAAAAATCAAGTGCACCAGAGCTGAAGAACTGGGAGTTGGTTGAACAAGTCCATCACCTCTGCTGGAGGACCGTGCAGTGTCACAGATCAGGACACATCTCTGCGCTCAAATCCGGCAGACCAATGTGAGACTTGGAGTCCCTCTGCATCCTGTGCATGCCACCAAGGCAAGAAAGCAGATTAAGCTCAAAGATGGCAAGAAAACAAGCAGGCTTTTAAGATTTTAACTGCCGCTCTGATGAGAAGTTGAAACTAAAGCTCGAGAGGATCACCTGGAACAGAGCACATGCTGTTTTGCTACTGGTAAAATTCCTGTGGCTTGGTAGACATTCCCCACAGATAATATCAATACCGCTTGGATCACAGCCATTTCACACTTCTTCCAGGCCGTCTACTTGCAAAAAAAATCACAGACATATTAGATTATACAAGAAGTAACGCTGTGCTCCTCCAGACAAGCCTGCGCTGCCCTCTCCATGAGGTGTAGCTGCTGCTTCCTGCAGAAGTCAGGGTGATAAGCCCTGCAATGGCAGCATTACAGCACCAAGCCAGCACGGTCCATCTTTCCACAGATCCGCCAGGTCACCTTGGGAAAGTCATTTTGCACACCAGTAAAATGATTGTGACAATGCTTCGCTCCCCCAGAAGAGAGGAAGCTTAATCCCTTGTTTTTCCAAGCGTGCTGCGATCCTTAAAGATGCTATAGAAATGCAGATTGAAATCCCTGGCTGACATAAGAGGAATACAGACTACAGCTTCTGTGCAGAATAACTAGGTCAGTCAGCTATTGCAGAAGTATTAACCAGAACTCAGAGCATTCCTCGTGGCTAAAATAATGGCAGCAAAACTCTAATGCCATTTGCTGTTATTAGTCACTCTCTACCTCTGGGTACGTTCAAACCCAACTCTCAAAGGCCCTGAATAATTGGAGGGCTGCAGTTTACGTTTGTCAAAACCCAGCCACGTGGCTCTGTGCAGCACAGCAGGCTCCCATCCCATTTGCTGCCCTGTGGAGGCAGGAAACAACTGCCCTTGCAGGCAGCACAGCCTTAAACAGCTGAAGGTGTGCAGCCCAGCTCAGAGCAGCGCTGTTCATCCTGTGCCGGGGCCGTGGGCATCACGGCCATCCACCCAGCAGCAGCCACCCTACAGCAAGTGCAGGAGGATGCTTCGTACTGCAGCCGTGTGTGGGTAGCTCATTTTGGAGTAGGGCTGGTAGAGGCAGAGAGCAGCTGTTTGAATGGAATGTAAGGAAAAGAAGACTCACCCCTGAACGTTGCAGCAGGGGTGAGCTTCCAGTTTTTGCTCAACCCCTTCCCGTTGCTGAGGCTGGGCCAAGCGATCCCTTCCCTCTCACTCTGGCACTACTGCATGCCACTCATTCATACTGCAGCTTGCTTCCTCTCCTCGTACAGCTAGCTACCTGCAGATCACACCATGCAGCTAATCAATACAGCCACTTGCATTAAAAAAAAAAAGCCAACGTGTTTAGTGAGGCAGGTGAAGGGTTGGACCTGGTTATTTAATTTTTTTAATTAATATCCAAGTTATTTTTAACCTCCGATTGTTTCAGTGGCCTGGCATACAGCTCAGCCACACAACTCAGAAGCCAGCAACCTGTCGTGCTGGAACTGGACCTTCTCGTTCTGCCACTGAAACAAGCGTGCCATGATGCTGCACCCTCAGTCTCCCTTATCTCCATGAGCTGTCAGTGCACTGGAGTCCACAGGGTGGTTTGCAAAGGATTAACCAGTTCCAACTGACAATTAGAGATTCACTTATATCATTCAGGAAAATGTGAGGTGTGGTATTTTCGTCTTGTGTAGCAACTGCTGCAACAGGGACAAGATAAAAAGTTAAACGCTCCCTGCTCGTAAGAGTGATTTTTGGTCTTTCCTGCTAGAAACTAAGTCACTGATATAGATACATATAAATAAAACCAAAAGATGTGGAATATTTATATATAAGCTGCATATATAATGATACATCTGTTCTGCAGATCTAGATGATTCCAGTCTCATTAAAAAAAGTGAAAAATGCCTGTTAGCTTTCAACTCGATTCATCAAATGACTGATTCAAAAATGCCTCTCTCGTTCAAGTGGTCTCTGGAGCACCAAATAAATTCTATAAATAAATTGATTCAGAGAATGCTGCTCAAATAGGAAAGTATCTACTTGGGTCATTTCTCCATGTGAACTTTGAAAACAAATGCTTGCTAAGATCCATAATGAGCATTTGTTCTGCAGAAGTTTCATGGAAGCCAAGAGCCTGGATGCTGAAATGCTTCAGCAAAGGCTCCTTGCAGAAACACTTGGGCCGTTATCTGGAAAACTCTTTCATTTCTTTCTCCTGACAGATAGCGGTCTCCATCCACGACACATTATGAATGTGACCACAGGCCACAGATGAGAAGTAGCCAGGTAATGTAAGTGAGCAGGTGGCAAGCCACCCTAAGACCTAAGAGACTTTTGGAGCATCTTGTCTACTAACACTATCTAAACAATGATGGGCCGGTACAAAATCTAAACTACCTGTAACATTACTTTTTTACATGGCTTTGTGCAGTGCAGAGAGGTCAGTCAGACAACTGGAGGGCCAACAGTAAGACAACACGTGCTACAGACAGTCCAAGCTATCAGGTTGACGTGATGAGTTCACACCCTAGGTTGAGACTAGAGATATTTTTAATTCACCGAAACCACACTGATTGAGGAGCAGGAGTGCAAGCACCTCCACAATGCACTTATCATTTGCTAAAACAGAGGAGCTCAGGCTCCCACCCCTCTGCTGAGACTCTCTAAGTGAAGCATCAGCAGCACCAGCGGGTTCACCAATTTCAGCTGCACCTTCTGAAATGGGTTGAGCCCTGAAGATGTGCTTTAACAGGTTTCAGTCCCTTCTGACTCGAAACACGTTTCATCTCCTTAGCAGCGATGTGTCTATCCTGTTACTGCTCCTCTGAGCACTTGCGTACATACCCACTTTATTATTGTATTAGCTTCATTTTGTCCCCATCATTCCTCTGAGAGGAATTACTCATATCCTGCTATTATTTATGTTACTACTAAGAGTCTGCTTTGTTAGCAGGAGTTTTAATTAAACGCCAATCCTCCTCTTCAATTAGGATCACCTTTGTCTGTCTGACTGATCTGCGCGTTCTCCAGCAGTGCCATTTACTCCCTTGTATTTCCCCACCCCTCCAGTTCTCTCAGATACCTCAGAAACCAACCTTTTCCCCCCAAAATCCTATCCATAAAAAGCGACACGAGATTTTACCAAAGGAAGGAACTAACACGTGCAAGATAATATGGTGTTCAGCGCTGGTTATGCAGGATATCAGTGAGCTTAAATTGACGTCAAGTGACACAGCCAGAAGCAGCAGCATCTTCTGTACCCCAAAGCCACACTGTCTGCTGTCCTGTCCCTCCTTGGTTTCCCTTCTCTGTAGCTTTGCTTGCACGCCTATTGCTTCCAGTGGTGCTTCCTCCACTACCCTCCAATACTGAGTCTATGATCTCCAAATATACTGCTGAGAGTTGGAAGGAGGGCTTTCTTTGGGAGATCACAGTTCAGTAAGTCCACCTCCCCATAGTTTTTGTTGTCTCTGGTTAATGAATTAGATCACAATGTGTTCTAGACTTCAAGTACGCAGAATTCTTGGAAGCTGCCCTAGATTAATGTTTTAAGAGTTATTCATTAATGATCCCCGAGTGTCAGAGGCAGAATAGATGACTCCTGACTGTGAAGCTGGCAGACATTTCCTCATCTCAACTATTTCCACAAAGTGAATCAAACTGCAGCAACAGCATCCAACTGCATCAACTGCTCCCGCACCCGGCAAAGCCAACCGAAGAGACAGCACCACGTTTTGCAACAACTGCTGGCACCGAGCACCCTCCTGGCCACCAGCCCTTGCCTGAATACTGGGCACCAGTATCCTTCCCCAGGCAATCTCACCTAACCACTCTGCAGTGTCAGCAGAGCACAGCTTCCCCTCCAGGCACTACTCCATTCCTTATGGAGCACAGGCCAGGGAAGATGAGACAACAAGTCAGAGATCGTTTTGATTTCATTTTTCTCAGATTTGACAAGGACTTGTCCTATTTCTCAACTCTAGGCGCAGAAGTTTCCTAACTAATGTTCCTTCCCTAGACACAAGATGCTTTTGCTTTTACCAGCACATTTTATGCCTCATCCCAGAGCAAAACAGAACTGCGTACAAGTATTAGACCAATTAGCATGCTAAAAAAAAAAAACATAGACTCTCACCGACATTCTAGTCCGCACTTCCAGGCTCAGCAAGTGCATTCCTTACTGTCTCCAGCACAGTATTTGCGCTCTGTTCTATTTTAATCCAGAACTATATACACAATAACCCAAGCACACAGTTCTTAGTCTGGAGGGTTCTCCGCTAGGAGGAGTTTCAGGTTTGGGTTTACACTGGGGATAATGCGATACCGGCGATCAAGGTTTTTCAGATATTACTCATTTTCTTCCAGAGCCATCTCTGTACATTCAAGGTTTTCATTTTCCTACCTTAAATAAGGCTTTTCAAAGGAGATGCCTGCAGCTGGGACAAGGAGCTCTCTGCTGCCTTCTGGCCTCTCCACGTACAGTCTTCAACAGTGATGAACTCGTTGTTCAGGCGTAGTTTAAATGCTTAAAAAAAAAAAAAATTCTATCTCCCTGCTCTTGTTCTAGTAGTATTTCTTCAAACCAAGCCTGATAAGAAAATTGGAGGTCACGTTCCCAAGACAGGAACCACCTTCATTTTGCTTCCGACAGAGCAAAAAAATCTCAATGCTTGAAACAAATAACAAGATGAATGAGCTGTAAGCTCAGATCTATTGACTTAATCATACTTGCTTTCACACTGTTCCTACAACACTCATTATTCTACAGTTTAAATACACGATTTAGGCCAGTCAATGGTATTTACCACTAGCGTACAGGCAGGCGAAAGGCAGCGTTAAAAAAAAAAGCCCTCCCTCCCATTTCTGCGGCTTCAGACCTCACAAAATCAGTTTTCATTGGCTAATTTACATTTCCAGTCTAAAAAGGGAGTGCCAGGAACATCCAAGATTTATCTCAGTTCTACGGATGGGGAAGGTAAGTAGATTTCAGAAGTCATCTCAGTTTTAGTGCTTGGAATGTTGGACCCTGCCGCCCCTTCTACCTCCCAGAGTAGGAGCCTTACCTGGAAAAAAAGATCTCCGAGAAATACTTCGGGAGTGAATTCGGTCCCTTCTTCCTCCTGACTACAGGTTGCTGCTTGTCTTAAACACGGGAAACATCCCTTGCTTCAGGCGGAAATTCTCAGCTATTTCATCTTCAAGCTTCTTCAGAAGAATCCTGCTTCAGTCTCATACACATGCAAACACACGGAGCTCGCAGCTGCTTACTCACCAGCATCACCCCCATGCCAGCTGCCCGGAGGAGCGGATCGGAGTGCCAGACTCCCCCTCTTCCTGGCAGCCAGCAGAGGTGTTAGAAGAATACACCAAAAGTAAAACAACCTCCAAGCCAGAGGAGACCGCGGTGATAAATTCCAGTTAAAGCTGATGAGACCTCAGCGTAGACACATACCAGGATCTGTAACGCAGTGAATCAGTGTTTTCTGGGACCTTTTTTTTTATCGTGGGCTGATGCTGTGATCTCAGCAAAGAGGATGGGACTGGGTGTTGACTGACATTTTACACAAAAGGCAAGAGCTAGATTCTAATCAAGATTCTTGTGCGTTAAGACTACACGTGCATCTCCCCTCAACTAAGCCCTGAAACCACGGGCTGCCTGACATGCCTCATTCCAGGGTGAGGAAGGAGTTAACAGACCTAACAAAGCCTCAGGTTATTGAGAATTGGTGATTAAAGATGCCTACAGAGGTAGAAGGTGCAGACTATGACTGGCAAATACAGCATGATTGCACTGCTCAGGCAAACCAGCACGTTACTTAGCTTCCCCCTCTGTCCCTGCCCGGCTGTAAGAACTCTGTGGGTTTTGTGCTGATCTTGCATAACTGGCCTGAATCCACGTCATGCAATTTCAAACACATACGTGATATCAACTCGACACTTCTGCAGGCTGGATTTCAGCCACAGATCTCACAGCACTCTGCAGAAGCAGGAAGGTAAAGTGAGCTAAGGCTTCAGGCTTCATAGGGATGTAAATTAGGACTGACTTATTAAGCCAGTTGGAGCAATGACACCTTACATCTGCAGAGTTGCAGACAGTGTAACTGTTGCTCTTGCTACTCCAGTCCCAAGTGGAACCCAGCAGAATCCCAATCCCTAATCAAGAAGCAAGTGAAATAGCTTCCCCCCAGCGCACTCAGTTTAGAAGTCAACTCAAAATCAGCAGCTCTGCCAGTGAAGCAGTTAGGTGCTTTCCATGGCTGATAAAGAAGCCAGTTATTTACTGTTTCCTTGCATGTCAGTTACTGTAGTATTTCCTGGACGACATTCACAAAGGAAAAGTTTTTTTTTCTTTTGTAAGATATAGATGTTGTATCCAAGAGACGTTTTTTTTTGTTTTGTTTTGCTTTTGGAGTCGGCTTGTATTTTCTCACCTGGATAACCACAAGCACATTTTTGTGAACATTAGGTAACAAGAAAGCCTGCTGCAAATTCTTTCTCATCAGAGCCTGGGGAAAAAACACAAGCTGTTGGGCAAAAGCTGAAAAACAAACAGAAAAGAGGGGAGGGGGGAGAGAAGGAGAGGGAGAAAATAGCTCAGGAGTGAGTCAGTCATGCTCCTCCTGCTTAGTCACCTGTAGTGCTTCTCTCCAGACACACCGGAGATGAAGAATAAGATGCCTGCCTGCCTTCCACCCACCTCCTCCTCCTCCTCCTCCTCCTAAGAGGAGGAGAAGGGGCAGAGTTTTAGGAGGCAGTCATTACAGATGCAAGCTTTCCAGAGCTGACAGAAGCCCATTTGCTCGCATTTCCCATCCCCTCCTGTCGCCCCCTGCGCTTGTTCTCAATTAAATCATCTTGAATCAACCTGTTAGTTTGGTGGTTTAAGTTTCTCTGATGGTGCCCTGCAGTTCTGACATCGCTGGGAGTTGCCATGGAGAAGAGAGTGATGTCATTAACACAAAAAGCACTGAATTTACAAATACGACAGGAACAGTGCTATTTATAAAGAGCTGCACTTCTCCCCCACTCTTTGCTGGGGTGGGTGGAGGTAAAGGCAGCAGTTCCATTCTTGATGCTCCTGTCAACAAGTCTCAGAGATGAATTTTCTTGTTAGAAAATATCCTGAGCCCGTGAAATTGCTGAATGCTGTCAGCTTTTGGGCTCCATTCATTAGAGCTGGATTCAGCTATCCAATTCACAGCTATTTTTGAGGTCATGCAACACTCACGGTTTGTACGGTAACTTCTATCCTGAAAAAAATCTATGCAGCACAGCACTACTGAAATACAGCCACTGCTGAAAGGAAAGACAACAGCATGCAAGAAAAGAAGTGAAGAGACAGATACCCTTTTTCATGTACAGGCTTCATACTGCTCATAATTGCTTTGAGTAATAACTGTGACTGTTGGTGTTGCCTTAACTACATGGGGTGCCGTTATGCATTAATGCAACCCTCACATAATGAAACATTTAGCACATATAAAAATTGCAAAGCACAGAAGAGAGAGAAGAACAAGAAAAATTCGGAATCAATTAGGAGGACTAAAGGGCAGTTTAAGAACATAGAGAACCTATCCTTGTTGCCAAAAAACGTATTATTTATGTGTACAGCGCCTAAACCAAACACGCAACCATCAGCAGTGCTGACAGAGAAGGCAGGTCTTCAGTCAGAACCAATTGTCTCACTAACAGAAACTTAACAAAACTACAGATGCCAGAAGCATTAACAGGGCTTTGCCAGAACATTCCCAATATCCAACAGCATGGCTTTTAACTTAATGAAATAGCAAGCTGATTCAGGACAAGCGTAGAGTTTTCTTATGTCTTCTTTACAGCAAGTCCAACTACTCGAACACCATTCCCGAAATCCCTGGCTCTCATTTTGAGAAGACCAGGGTGAATTTACTAGGGAAGCAAGAACTGCAAATATTCTGCAAAAAAGAACACTTAAACTCAGAGTGAAGAAGATGGCTCCCACGTTTAGCTGTGTGGCTGTTCTCTGTTGAAAGAACTGAGGCTTTTCCATTATTGTCCGGCTCAGCAAGTGAGAAATATGCTTTCCCAGGAGATGAGGAGGAATAATAACCCTTTTAATCACATAAAAATGGAATATTCTTGATACACGTTCCCTATACGGTAAGCAAATGAGAGGCTATCTTTAAAGCTGCCCACGCCAGTTGTCAGAGATGGTTGCTGGTTCAGGCTAGGCAAGACTACTTCCAGCCGACGCTCGTGTTTTACATCTTGATATAGAAAGTGCTGCTTTTAGTTGAGCAGGATCTAAGCAATAGTTTCCAAGATGTTAGAGTATGGCCGACTCCACAAGAGCTAGATGAAGAAATCCTTGCACGGTTTGCCTGCAGACATAGCAGGAACAGTTGACGTGCCATCTGAAATGATAGCTGTCTGTTTACAGGTTAGATTTAATCCCCCCAATACTTATCTTTTAAAACAACAGATCTGGACTGCGAAGCCATGGGAACAGACTAATGAATGGATAAGTATCCCATTCAGTTCACAGGAAAGAACTAATCCAGGCTGGCTCTTTAGGGATTAAATACAGATCTAGTGGCACTGGATCTATTTTGACTGGTCATATAGGAAACTATCATCAACTCACATCCAACCACCGCATTATTTCAATAATATTCTTCCCTACAAAACGATCCCTGAGTGAATGATTATTTGAAGAGTTCTACTATGTCAAATACATTACTATTCCAGCTACAAGAAAGAGACTATACACAGTCCAAAAGACAGTGAAGAACTGTGCATCTACAGATTGCAAAGCACTGGAAAAACAAACATAGCCCAGGCACAAAACTGAAAAGGCGGCTCACATTTGTCTTTTGTTGCAGTTGTGTCACTGAGCAGCTGATCTGGCTTCGCAAACCATGCTGCCATATCAATCAGGAGTTATGGGATCAATAATTAAATAACTTCAGATGGGACTTATGACAGAAGGAGAGTGGGAACAATAAACATTTATAGAACCAACAAGAGCAACTGCTTTCTTCCCAGGTCTTCCTGAATGACCTCGGTGATCAACGCGAGCTTAAGAACTGAAAATATTCTATCAGATAAAGAGTGAACGGCAGTGAAACCTCATTTCTGAGTTAGCAAAACGTAGCATTCTGTTGCATTAATCAAACCAGGGAGGGGCAACGAGCATAAAATAGTAAGAACCAAGAGAAAATGAAAGTGTTAAAATGAGCTTCGGTCTTCCTTCAGCAATTTTAAGAGCAATCCTTTTAAAGCGCATGCATGTTAATGTAACTGCAGTGCCCATAGCCCAAGGCTAAATGAGAGGCTCTAACCACCAATTCTCAAGACCACAGTCAAATAACTCATTAGAATAAGAACACTAAGCTTTTGTACACCCAAGCATCGCCGGGGAAATCATTCGCGCACAGTACGAAGTGCAACACCTCAGAAGTTCCAGTTTAGCCCAAAGCCACTTTGGAATATTTATTATATGGGAAATCAGCAGCAGCACAGAGGGAAGACTTGGAATTATTTGCTGATGCACACGCAGGAGGTGTAATTTGTCCACTTTTAGATATAGTTGTAAGTTGTATGATCTAAAAAGCAGTTGGATATGATTCACGGTAGGTTCGCTAGAACGGGAGCAGAATTAATTAATGCGTATCTGCAATGTCACAGGTCAGAATGACACAACATGTGAATTGACAGTGCACTTAATAAAAAATAATTAGGAGTTTTTGCTTCTATTATTCGTTCAATTTGAGGCTAACAACAGAACAAATGGCACACTGAGGCCTTCATACAATTACCTTCTAAACTGTGATTTTACTGTCTCAACTCAGACAGCAAAACTTCAACGAGGCTGATGAGCAGGCTGCTTATTTTCTCCTGTAAAACTTTCACTAAACAACAAAACAGGCTGACAATAAAGGAAATCAATTCCCACATGACTAGAAAGATATTAGAAACGGAAGTAATTCAGATTATTGCAATTCAAGTCACATCATTTCTGCCACAGTATCCTGAGGGCAGGACTGGAAGGCACGTCCCGCAGGGAGAGGCCGAGGGCACTTGGGTTGTCCAGGCTGGAGAAGAGAAGGCTCCGAGTGTGGAGCTTTGCTTAGTCTTGGAATTAGCTCATTACTGTCCCAGATACATTTCACGTTACTGATATAATCCAACATACTTACCTTTATGCATTGGTGATTTTTTTTTCCTTGTTTTCAACGTTCCTAAAGTTGCATGAATCCACGACGTATGCCATATATAAGAATATGAAGTCACGTTATAATTTTAAATCAAAGGCTGTAAATATAAGGGTAGGATTTCACGCACCGGCCACATGAAATGCATTCTCCTTACTCATCAGGTGAATTTACACAGGCACGCCCAATTTAAGTGTTACAGGGGGCACACATTAAGGCAAAGTGCAAGCTGCTCTTTCTAGTTCACTCTGCTGATTTTTTGGCAAGTAATTTCACCTGCTAGCAAAAGCACATGCTGATAGCCCTGATATTGCATACATCAGTCAAACAGATGATGAGCTCTACTACGTGATTTTTATCTTTGTATTTAACACAGGCCCTAGACTGTGAAAAGGCTCAGATGCGTGTTTGGATCAGTTAGCAGCTCAGACATATATCAGCTACCTCAGTTTTAAGATTTTCCACCTTAGATTAAATACTTTTTTTTTTTTTTTTTAGGAGAGCAGGTGATGAGTACAAGAAGCTGATGCTTCCTTAAAACAATCTCGTAAGATGCAAGTTATCAGCAAATTAGCATCAGAGCTTACAACAGACTTCTTCAAATATGTGTAGATATATAGTTTTAAACTAAGTTCTGTTTTATTATTCACGCTTTAGAATTGGATTCTTACTGACAATTTACTAGCCTGGATTGTTTTTTTATCTGTAGCATCTGTTGGCAACTCCGTGACATTCTGCCATTATTTTCTACTGAAAAGGATCAACGTTATTGACATAATTCTTATACTGTTTCTGAATAAAATCAGACACTCTATACAAACGTGGAAGAGAGTCCCTATGAATACCAACAAATCATCCCAAGAACAAACAACTATCCCTTCAAGATTTTGTTCACAACAATTGCTTTTGTTTATGAGCTAAAACAGACCCAGCTTGACTTTGGGACAGGCAAGGAGCCCTTCTTGGCTACCCCTACATTATTCAAATTATGGGTATCTTGCACCGCTACAAGACAATATAGAAGATAGCCTTAATTGGTAAATACAGTTAACATTTCTGGCTGAAGTAATATCCCCAATTTAAAAGCGCTAGGGGTAGAATAATTAAGAGACCACATGTAGAAAATGGTTTAGAAAGAATTTCTTAAGGACCACAGGAAACTTTCAGGACAGAGAGGGTCCTGAATGAAAGAACAAATGCAAACTAGACCTTCCAGGTCCTTCAGAACAGAATGAAGACTTTTTTAGGGGGAAGGAAGGGGAGAGCCAGTTTCTTGAACTGCTGAAAAGCCACTTGGCTGGGCTTGCAACACAGAAGTTCCTACACCTATGTGAAAAGCTATGAAGACTAGTATACAAGCACGGCAGATAAGGAAAAGACATCCATTCTGGATAAAGAGGCAGGAGAAAATATATACGCAATGAATTTCCAGCATCTCCTTAACTAAGCGGCAGACCAAGTAGTCAGTAGTGCCAGATGAAATTATCTGTACTTTGAGTGTAGCATCACGCTTAACATTTAGCTTGTACTTGAATGGCATCTAGCCTGTGATTTTAGGGAAGAAAATTTACTACTGGCGCGGTAGCTAAAGACTAGGATATTTTTGCTGTATCGTCAGTTAATAGTATACATACAAAAACAACTTCATGCACAAATGAAAAGCAGGCTAAGGAGGAACAGCAGCATCTCACACGTCAGTTTCTTTTTTGCTTTCAGATAGATGTCATCTCTGTTACTTTCTTTATAAGAGCAACTGATTTTGTAGCAGATCTTCTATAATTCTCTCGTCTCCTACGTTCATACTAGATCTTTTCAAACTCTGAAATTTAACTTGCTGAATTCAAATATGGCAGACACTTTGAGTAACATACATATTAGTAACCATCACACAACATGATACTTACCAACTACACAATCAACAAACCGCTACCTTATTCTGCTGAATAAGATATGTTGGAGTTATATGTTTTCACATCAGTTACAGAAGATAACTAAAAAAGGGAATAAAGCTAGAATGGTTGTGTTAGATTTCCAGCATATGGCATTTTCCCCAGGTAGCATCCGTCAGCTTGACCGCTTTTTATCCAGATGCCACTGGTAATACTTTCTGATGACTGAGCACAGTCAAGCCTATTTAACATGAAAACCAAGTCTGAAGCGATGGTGTGGTTTTGGGATGGGTTTTTTGGGCTGCTTTCCACCCCCACTCCAGGTAACAGCATCCAATCTTTGCCTTAAGCATCTTATTTTGAATAACTGTGTAAAACACAGATATGCTCAGACACCTCAGATGCCAGGACTGTAACAAGACGGTTGTGAACCAGAAGGGAGTGGCCTTGACCTCAAATCCTTAGAGATGAAAACTCTCCTAATACCTATAAAGGAGAAGAGGCGGCTTTAACAGACACCAAGATGACAAGAACTGTAGAGGGCACAGGGTGAAATTACATCTGATGTCCAGGTATACGAGCCTCAGTTAGGTCGTCTGTGACAACTATGGTAAGAGAATTGGAACAGCTGCAGATTCTAATATACTACTTATACAGAGTGCACTAAAGAAACTAAGTCGAAGGAAAGCCACAGATGGCTGCTGTACCCACCTACTGAAAGAAAAAGAACTCTGTATGGAAAACAAGGGAAAGAGAGACCTTTAACATGGTGATGCAGCCAGCTCATAGGATAGGCTGGGACTAACCCACATGGAAGAGCTGCAGGATTTCAGCTGAGTGGAACAGGGAAGAAGATGCAGAAGAGATGTCTGCCCCTTTTTTTGTAGTTGCTCACTCCGTTTTTGTTGTTTCTTACGGCAAGTCTTTAATGCTATTACTAAATTACATTATTGCATTGCTAAAAAACAGTTTTAATAATTCACTACTTACAATTCACTGAGGTGCTTATGTTGTGTATGATATACATGAACAGTAACAAGACATGCTCTTGTGTTACTGTTCTAGCAGAGTCTTACTCGAGGGAAAAGGATTAGTACGCTTCTTGTTCAGAGGAAAAACAGTAGCCAAGAAAACAGCAATAAGTTTCAGCTTCATGGTGTTCATTAGAATAAAGGCAAATAGATTCACTTACATATTTTGAAGACAGAAGGAACAAATTTCTTTTACTGAACTTCTGCTGAGAGCTCTCAACTGTGCGTTCAGACTGTTCTCAAAAGCTTTGCCTGAATAAGGTTAATGAGCTGTGTGATTAGTCAAGTTCTGGGATGACCAGGCACCTTTACGAGCGTTCTCTTCCTAAGCTGCTTGATTTTCTTAGTAGCATTACAGGATCTGAACTGAAAAGGTTAAAAATGAGAAGGCAATGTGCAAGATCTCCCAGAGTTTGTCTAGAATAAAGTTTGAAGATAAGCAAAATGAAAACCAAATGAAGGTCAACTAGTGACCTGTATTACAGGAAGCATTATTTGAGGCATTAATGGACAAAACATTCTTCATAAGTGGTTTACATTAGCTCGGATATTATTGCATTTAGTTTTATTCCTGAATTAAGAGGACATAACCTTAATGGAAAGAACTACGAAGAAAACATGAGGGATCTGGAAGAGCAAGAACATGTCAAAGCACAAGAATTAGCAGTGGACATAGACAGGAAGAACAGGAAAGCAGCAAGTGTCTTGTAACAACTTAGAAAATAAGGAACTAAGTTTCAGAATAGAATGTAGAGGTAACAGACAAGCGGGTAAAAATCAATGGTTCTCTTTAACAAATTTAAACAAAGACAACGCCTAAAGCTAGCTTGTTGGTTATTGAGAGAATTACTACTGATGTAGCATTCTACTCATTCATACGTGGGAGGGAAGTATGAGGAGAAAGTATGGGAAGTGAACCACATACCTGAAAAGTTCCTCTGCACATAAGCTACACTGCACCTTGGTTTTGGATCCTGTATAGTCTGTTCGGTCTTGAATAAAATGATTACAGGCCTTAGTATTGGTTTCAATAATGCAGGGTTTAACAGGTTAACACAAACATCCATCTCCAAAAACTTTCACAATTGCCTGCAAACACGTCAGCACATATGGCAAATAGTCCACAAGGTGATTTCTGAAAGATTTTCCACCCAGTCAGTAACTCCAGCCCTTGTAAGAGCAGACAAAACACATGCTTTGAGAAGGAAAAACATAAGTGTGCACATTTTTCACTTATGTTTTCATTATTCTTCCTATGATGATCATCCACATGAGAGCATATTCCAAGTAGAAATGTTCAAGTTGCGTTCAAGCGTCCAGGAAATTCTGCACGGTTATGAAAGCTGCCAGCAAGTGAGGTGCTTTCATACCAAGTAGTTGAAGACAATTGCCAGTGAGGCAGAAGCGGATAGTAAATCAAACCTTTTGAACCATCTGACAGGAACGCTGAAGAGACAGAGCTGATATCAAGATACAACTTTATTAAGGAAACAGTGATTGAAAACAGTACTGTAGACCATCTAAATGTAGGACCAAGATGCTTTTGAGAATGCAGTATGAACTTGGCACTAAACATTTTTAAGGAGCTATACAAAAAGGGTAGGGGGATGGTTAGGACAACCTTTTTTCTCTAGCAAACTGCTCAGACGCAGACTAGTTCACGTAACAGATTTAGGATATCTAGGCACTGATGCAATATGCTTTGATGAGTCCCACGTGAAGCACTGTAGAAACGGCTGCAATCACTGCTCATGCTTACATGGGAAAAAATAAATAAGAAGTTAACAACAAACTCTCCTCTATAATACGAAACAGATCTGTCTTATGTGAAATCAGAAGTTCTCCAAGAAGGAAGCTTCTCCCAGTGCTGCTAAGGATTCCCAAAGGCGTTCTTGGAAACAGCTGTCAAACATGCCGCTTATTTCCTCTCTCAGCTCCCTCAGCAGAGGCACTGTGGACTTACCATCTGCATTCAGAATTTGCTCGAAAAATTTACCCCAGAAATCACAGCCAACAGTCCTAAAATAAACAAAGCAACTTTCAGTGAAACCAGTATGCACACATGACACATTAGTCAACGCTTCCATTTATATTCAGCATTAAATGCCCTGGGAAGATCAAGACTAAAACAATACTTACACTCACCTGAAAAAATACATAAAAATTAAACAATATTGTTAAGTTTACTTGGGTTTCTCTTTCTCCAGTAGGCTTCTGCATAGTAATTAGACAGACTGTTTCACAGTGCTATCCAAATCTTTTTTTTACAGTTACTTCCCCTAGCATACCCAATGCGCGGTTTAGAGTCAGCTTAAACTCCCTTACTTCACTTCACCCCTCCTTCTTCCAGAGCTCTCATACAGACAGTATTACAAAGACAATTAATAAACCCTCTGTTTCACAGATATAGATGCACAACTTGAATAAAAATGTTAAGTGACTCATTAAATGCTAAGAAAGCTTGCATCAGAGCTAATGCTTCGTCCTTCAGCCTCGCACTGAGGACCGCAGACTGTGCAGCTTCTGACTAAGGCGCTCTTCCCCTTTAAGCCAGGAGTTACACTGGCTTCTGAAGAAATTATCTGCCTCTGCTTTATGCAAGTGACTCACAGAACAGCAGCCATGCTCTCAGAGAGAATCTGGCTTGTACTATTACACTAATAACTCTTAGGTTTTCTAAGATAATGCAGTCACACAGAATCCAAAAGACATGAGTACATTTCCTTCACAGCAAGTAAGAGACATAGCAGAGGATGTTATGTGTTGGTAAGGATGTCTAAGGAGCCGAGTGGTAAAAATAGTCTAGAACTTCAAACACAGCTTCTTTATGATAGCTGTTATCAGCCTGCACTGATGAAGTTTCCTAAAATAACGTGGTGAAAATAGAAAAACTAAAAAACACTGTAGGAACTGAGATATCTCCGTACTCGTCCTCTAATACCAGTAAGGTTAAAAATCCCCCCCCAAAAGAGAGATTAAGTCAACCTTATATTAATGCTCAAGAACAACAAGAACTTGATCAGAATTTACATTCTACCTTCCCAGAAGCGTTTACTACAGCATTCAAATTAAGCACTTTGCATTCATTCTGTCAGCTTCTGAGGGGGGAGGGGAGTCCTGCTTTAAGTGCCATTAGCCCCCCAAGGCCATTTTTGCACCTTGCCTTACAATTCTTGACTTGCAAGCGTAAAGCACAGGAATAATGAATAACCATCCACTAACTCCTCTCAGAGTGAAGCACTTTAACTGGGCAGGCCATTCTGGTTGATGAAGACACCCTGCAGCAGTAAACTAACTTGCTAAAGATTTCTTGAGAACTTACTGAAAGCTTCAAATTGACTGGAGGAAGAGTCATCAGTTGTTAATAAGAACCAGACACACCAAAAGATCTAAGTGTGAACGCAGAGCTTTGCCAAAGAAGATTCTGTGCAGGTTGCTTATTCCTGCATAACAAAGTGCCCCATTTATGCTGTTGCTACAACAGTTCAGTCCAACAGGTTAGTCTAAGTGCTTTAGATAAGGTTTTCAATATCAAGAATTGCAGGAAACGTAAGAAAGGATGAATGATTCCAGCATCCAAGTAAAATAACAAAACAGTGACAAAAAGAAACAGAACGGAAAGGTTAAATTCTTAATTTCTATTCCCAACTTCAAAAAAAAAAAAAAAGAATTCATAAATTAATATACTTAAGTAAGAGATGAACCATTACAAGCTGGGTTCAGCATTACAAAACGTACGTCCAGGCTTTGCCTTCTCCTTCCTTAAGATTCCTCTAACCCCTTGCAGCTCCCAGTGCCCTTCTACTCAAGTATCTCTCCACATCCCACCTCTATCCAAAACCTCTTTCCTTTCAATCCAGTGCCTACAGCTTTGACCCAAATTCCTTTGCAGCTGACCCCCCCTTCCTCAACTCCCCATAATGGTCAGGCCTACTCTTCCACACTATTTCTACACCTGCTGCTCACATCAACCTGATCCAGTTACTAGAGTTATTGCTATTTTTCCTCCTCTCCACAATTGGATGAGGTCCCTAACACCCCTCCTCAGCTCAGGCCTTGTTTGGCTTTGCCTGCTGCAGCTCAATTTCATCTCTTGTAAAACAAAAAAAAAAAATGAAGAATATAAAATATAAAAAAGCAACACGTACCAGAATCGTATCCTACTATCCCAGCAAAACATCACATAAAAAGATAAAAGGATCATGTCAGAGAAATGAATGTATGGGAGTCCTATTTTTCAAGACATAGCAGATTTACTTAAAGATATGAAATATTGTTATATTTGTCAGTAGAGAACAGAAGCCAGTTTCCATCAGCAGTTTAGCTGCTGGGTTTTTTTCCTCAGTATTCCTGAAACTAAGACATTATAAAATGCAGATTTACTGCCAACCTATAAATCATTGATATTCATAACCACAGAGATAAATTACACTGGGTGATTTTGTGCCTACTGCATACAACACCCCTAGCTACAGGATACAGCATGGAATATATAGTCAAGATTCAGCAGAAGCTTGCTATAGCTTCCTAACTACTGGTATCACTCTACAACTGTGTGTAAGAAACAGATACACGCAGAGTAAGGAGGGGAGAGCTTTTATACCCCTCTATAAAGCTGAAGATGAAATTTTTTTCAACTCTAATGGTTGAATACAACAAACTAAGAAGCGTAAGTAATGCAGGTTGCTAGGGAACTGGACAAATCCCAAATCTGTAGGAGGTTTTCTTAAAGAAATGGTTACAGAAGGACATCCACGCTGACTAGGGCTAATCTACCATGATCCTGAATGCAGACCATTCTCAGGACATTTCTGTTACGAGCAGAGAGCTCTGGAAAATCCTAATGAAATGCTAAGGCTGAAAAATTCTATAGGATATGACTAATGAAATAAATAAGCATTTTGTGTAAGAACAAATAAAGGGCAAATGAAGACAGCTTTGTAGCTATAACATGCGTCTAAAAGGGAGCAGTATTAATTGATAACTGAGGACAAACACCATCACTTTCTAAAGAGTGGTTGCCTTTAATTGGCTTTCCTTCCTGTGCACGTATAAAATTAATACGGCTTCTGCAACTGTCCTAGACAGAAAAGCATTAGTGTCTTAGTAGCTCTTCAATAGAGTCCAGAATCAAGAAAGCAGAAAATCCAAATCACCATTTCTAAAGCAAAATGCTCGTGTAATTTTTTTCCTCACCACCCACGCACTTTCAAAGCTTGGTCTTTCAAGTCAAGAGAGAGACTAAGGCAGGTCTGAAAGGCAAGCAAAACAAACCAGCAGCACTGTAACCGGCCTGCACAGCCCTTGTTCAGCTTAGGACTCTCTCCTGCATAGCACTAAGGCTACTCCAGACTCACGTAGCGTATGAGTTTCAAAAATGAAGCCCCCACGGAACTTCTGTTTTTAGCAACAGCACTAAAATGTGCGTTCTAAGCTTCGAAGATAGTACCACTGTAAACAAAGTGAAGGAAACTGGAAGAAGCGTGCTCCTTCACAGCAGCCTCTTCTGTAAAAGGACTTACTTGGATACATTTTGGCTGATTTTCCAGATGGAGTTCTCTTGATAGACCTGGACATGATCACCAAACAGCATCAAATGGACTATATCTGCAATGCCAACCAAGTCTGCCTGCAATAACGACAAAGTTGAATTTCATTCAATTTCTGCAGTCCACTACAGATTTCTCAGGTTGGTGCTTTTGCATATTTAATTCTGAATTGGTCTTTGCATCAGAATCTTCAGGTGTTAAGCAGCACAACTTCAAAAGTAGAATTCTGGTCTTACTCTGAGCTCTTAAATAGATACAGCAGTCACAGACACTCAGCAGCTCCAGAACAATGCTGCTACTTCCTTCAGCTAATGCCAAAAACCTAAGTCAGATGAGAAATTCTCTTTATTTAGTATTTATTTGTCAGCGTTTTCCATAAGTTTTTTTAAAATAGAACTTAAGCAAAGATTTTGAGAAGGAAACGTAGACACTAAGATATCCTGATGGATATATTTACCTGATAAGGAAGGGAACTTTTCGCCAGAAGCTGTTGTCCATGAGGGGTCTGAGATATTGGAAAGCTGTTGGGCAAGCTTACTCGAGACTGCAATCTTAAATCCAGACTGTGAGAGAAATCTACTATCTTCAGAGCTCTCGCCATCTCATCATTAGCAAATGGATCACAGATCCTGAGAGGAGAAAGCAAGCAAATCAAGCATGAAGAAATCCAACTTAAATAGAAAAAAAACCACAACAACAAACAAACAAAAAAACCCAAGTGCAGTGAAGGTGAGTCTTAGCTATGTCAATGCTCCCCTCTGACGGTTAGCTTAAGAACTGCTTCTGAACAGACGTCACGTGAAAGAGAAAGCAGCTGGCAGCCTGAAGCTGATACCAGTATCTCCAGAGCACACAATAGGAAATACTAAAGGGTTACAGATGCTGCTGCTTTTATATTCGCCCCAGTTATGTGAAACATAGTTGGTGGAACGAGAAAATAACTTTCTAGCACTTTTCCCTCTTTCCAGAACTCAACATATTTTTACGTAAGAAAGAATTAAGCATTATAATACTTCATTGAACCTTTCCTGGTCTACACAGCAGCGAGCACAAACCGAAAGGGTGGGAGGGGGAGTACCTGTATAAATGACAGTGTACTGCCAAGCCACTAACATAAACAGATCATCTGTTCTTTGTCTTCTAATTTCTTGTTTTACTGATACCCAGGACCACAGGCAAGTTATTTACCACATTCAGTTAGCTGTCTGGTATGTTGGTAAAGCAGAAATTTGGGAACACTGGCAAAAACATTCTCCTTAGTATCATATAGACTTTACAGCATCGCTGTACACCATTTCTTGGAAGGAGGGAGGCGCTGAAAGGAAGGTTGATTCATACACATAAACTAACCTGTCACCCAGAAAGAATATTTCTGGCCTCAGATCTCCGTGGACGATCTCTGCTTTGTGGAGCTTCTCTACCACACCCAGAAGATTATGAACAACCAGTAGGATAACTTCCTCTTTAATGGGCTTACAGCCACAAATAACATCCTGAAAACAGGGAATAAACATGCATTTATATGCCGTTCTACCTCAGATTAAGTTAAATACTTATAGCTTACCTTTCCACCCCCCAGCCCACCCCACTCATCTATACAGAGATAAAGGTCCTACCCTAAATTCAGTATAACCAGATTTTGCCTGTGAACAGCCTAGCCAGAATTAAAATAACCATGAGCTCTTAGACGACACTATTATTCAGAAGAGGACAAAAGAGCAGCAGGAGGAAGTTGAACTGAAAGCTGAATTTACTATTTTATTTATAACCTATTTAATTTATATGCAACAATCCAAAGTGCACTTTCTAGACTTAACTTAAAATGTAAATCCTTGAACAAGGCACTGGAGTGCTATGACCTTTCAATAGCAGACTGGAAGACTGGAACTCAATAGAAGATGCCAAGCTAAACATAAAAGAGTTTTAAATGCAGAAGTTATTGTGGAATAACATGCAGTTCTTGGCTCAGACTGTTTATCACTCCTGAATAAAGAAAAAGTGAAGAATTGGTTTTTTTCCGAAGAAGAACATGATCTATAAAAGAGAAACCAGCTCTAACTAAAACTAGAATAGATAGCCTCGGTTTGAATGTAGGTAAAGCAAAAAAGATCTAGATTGCAGGAGTGTGTTTATTTAGTCAGCATTGCCTGACACTCACTAATAGTACCTATGCAAGTGTTTGTGGCCTTCTACAATCGTACTTGGTTTATCTGTACTGACCACAAGCGTGAAGCGATTTACGTCCCTGTGCAGAATAGCACAGCCGTCCCGGTACAGGAAACAGCTGCAGTTTTCACTGAAGCTTTGGTCATAGTCAGCATTCAAACGCTCACGTAGTTGAAGTGTGATATAAAAATCCCAAGGCACAGGCTGAGAATACACCTACATGGGGATACATAAGAACATTTATTTTAGGAACAAAGCAGAAGTTGCTCATTTTCATATTCTTCTTTTCCTCTTTTAAACACCGCTTTACCAAGGAACATGCTTTCCCCAGTCAGAAACCTTTAATATGCATCAGTAATTAGAAAGAGGACACGACGTAGCAGATCTTATGCATGGTATTCCTGAAATCATGATGAAGTTGTAGCTCATGGTATGAAATTAACATTTCACACTTCATGCAGAAAAGCGTTACCTGTCTTACCTTTATTGCAAATCCCTTCGCATCCAACTGAGGAAAGTTAGCTGGAATGGCAAAAAGCATTTTGTATTCTTCGTTGGTCCAGTGTTCCCATTTGATGCAGTAAGTCTCATTTCCTGTTATGAAATTTTACATTCATGAGCTGTCACAGCAAGTGTATGTCCAAACCGTTGACATTAGTCCCCATCTACACCACATAAAGCTTCTGTGGTTGAATATAAAGCGCATTTCAAACCAATTACAAGATAATTCAGGTCCCTTGCACTCCCCCGTGTCTTGCATACCTACCTAGCTCAATGTCTTTCTCAATCTCAGTGACAGGCAGAGAGCCAGCCTCCAAATGAAAATGTGGAGAAGCAGTCAACGACTCTGGTATGGGATCCAGAAGCTTTTTACGCTGTTCAGCAGTCCACAAGAACTGAGTTACATCATCACCTATGAAGACAATAAAAACAGATGAGCTCAATTTAAGTTGAGACTCTGAAAAGCTTATATCTGTTAGGGAAAAAAGTCTACCTGGATACTGGAAGCCTTTAACTTGGCTTTCCATCTTCAAGTCTAGTAATCTGTTCCCAATAGTTTCTTATTCTACACAATGAACATAACACTCGTCTTTGAAACTACCTTGTACAGGATCTCCTTATGAGGTTTCAGTAACACTACCAGTAATGTACTATAAAACTATTTTTGTGTGAAAGGAAGCTATGAATTAGATCGGGTTCATCTGCTCAGCCACAGTACAATCCAAACCCATTATTTTCTGAAATAACAGTCCTTTTTTAAAATCTGTCTCTGGATTAGACAATCAGCTGGTGATTTTTAAATGAAGGGTTTGATCGTAATTAACTTCCTTGAATACAGCAGGGTTTTGATTTCGGACAAAGTTGGACTCCAAGTCTGCTGCTCTCTGCAATAAGAATTTAATAGTTTACACCTCCCAGAAAACCTTCAAGAAAACTACACATAGTTGTGAGTTGGTTTTCCTTGCACAATAGAACAGAAGGTGTCATTTAATATAGATGAGTTCATCTATACAAAGCCAAGGTAGCCCAAGAAGCGTTGGCCTTCAACATCAGGCAGAGTAAAACAAGACCACTAGAAGGCTTCTGCCAACTTCCTTTCTCAAACACTATGACTAGTAATTGTCATAGTGCAGCTAACACATTTCAACTGTGATCCTACATTGGCAGCACTCTTACTTTTTACTAATCATTTAATTATTAGTATTTTTCTTCAAAAGGAAGTTTTTCTTGAAAAAGAAAACGGGAAAAAAACTGCCAAGAATCACTGAAGTTCATGAGAAATTTAGAGTCCAAACTAGAAGTACACAGTCTTCACTAGACTTCATCTAATTTTTCAATGTGGCAATTACTGACATATCAAGAGAACAGAGTGTGACGACAGAAAAAAAGACAAACAAAAACAAAGCCATCTTAACAGTTCTCCCTACCCTCCAGTCCAAATGTTTCATTTTGGACTTTCTCCTCATTACTCCTCCACGCTTCCTGAAGTAATACCTTAAATTCTCTGTCACCTTCACAGTTACGCCTCCTGGATGCATACAGGCACTCTATTCCACATAACTCAAATAGTACTGAGACACATAGTGCAGGAAGTGACGAGGTCGGTCACAAGACTAAGTAATGGGAAATTTACAGAAAGTAGAGTAGAATATAGGATGCACAGAAGCATTACAGGTTAGCATCAGCGGCAAGTTATTTGTTGCGGTTGAAATTCAGTTTAGTACTAACCAGTAATGATTTCACTGGTACTTCCAGAATCAGTCACTGGTTCGGCAGGCAAGCTCTGAGCAAGTTCCAGTTTCTCAGGGATGTGCAGGTATTTAATTGTGGATATTTGTGTAACAGAGGAAAGAGAAGATCCTGAAGAGACAGAAGAACCTGACAAATGAGTATCCTCCAGGCTCGCTTCCATGATTGGGCTGCAAATAAAGACATCAACTATTCAGACCTTCAGAAAATGCAGGGTCTAGATCATTGTAGCCTACTGAAAATATACTGCGCGCTCCCAGACTTCTTGAACAAAGAAGTCCTTTCCTAGCCTCACTGGAAAATGGACAGTTATGTTGGACTTCACGTCTGCTTCAATCATCTTATATTCAGAACCTTAGTCTACAAATGACTCTTCCATTAAACACGACTACTACAACAGAAGATACGCTGAATCCTTATTCCTCCCTTAGCTAACAAAGAATCATTCTTGCTTCTCCCTCCTAATTATAATCAGCATGGTTTCCAGGGAACTCACCAAGTAAACAAACATCTTCAGCTTGGTATACATGCTTACATGCTAACAGCTAGCAAATAAAATTCAGTTGTGAACTAAGAAGATACCACACAACAGGTGCTCTCTGCTTTACAGGGGTAAGAAACAACACATTATTTGCCAATTTTTTCTTTCCATCTTACTTCCTCTGCAGAGGAAATCTAAGACATAGTCATCCGATCCATTTCTATATGCTGAAATGACTAATGAAACAAACCAGTACAAAAGGAACTTATTAGTCATCTTTTAATTTCTGGTTACAAAGACAGAATGCATTTATGAAATTCTTCACCAATTAATTGGTAGAAAAAGCATAGAGTTAAGTCCTTCAACACCTAAATGAGTTTGCTATTACCTCTTAAAACTGCTGAATGCAAAACGGACCGTGACCTAGAGAAACAGCAGCATTCGTCGTAAAAGAAAATTGTTTCTTCTAGAACAGGAGTAAAACCACAACCAAGAAGACATAGGAAAAAGGGCTTAAGATGTAGCGCTGTTAATTACCTCAGTTTATTTACACAGAGAGCATCACTGTATGTTCCCTCACAAACTGGTGTTTTCTCATTCAGAGGTGCACTCTTGGGTTCTGGACAGTCTTCCTTCAGAACACTCTGTGAATAAGCAGGAGCTGGGATTCTCTGAGCTACCACCCCATGAAAGGGAGTTGAGGCCAGATGGGCAGCCCTAACAAAGTCACACGTGTCTTCCGGGTTGGCACAAAGGCTTTTGTGTTTGTAGGAGCCTGTCACAATCGCATCTTCAGTCAGAGGTTCAATTCCGTGCAGCTCATCCTGAAACAGGTAGGAAAAGATTGAAAGCATGTAGGTTTTGTGTCAAATTATATATACGTATCTAATTTAAAACTGAAAAGCTGTCTTCCACTCCTCCTCTCCACTAGGAAATTCAGAAGTTCTGCCAAGACGTGCTTCAAACGTAACTTCCTTCCAGGAACAAAAAGAACCCATGACATGCGTCATACAAGCAATTACTAAATACGTCATATTATGTCACATCTACTCTTTTTTAAGCTTATCTCCAAGTATGGGAATAGAATTTATTCACTGAGTTTTTCAACTAGTCTATATAAATCTCCCTATACAGTGTTATTTCTCTACTGTCTTCAACCCCCTCACGTTCCACGCGACTCTTCTAGTCATTCCAGTCCCACAATTATCCCTCACCCCATCAATATGAAAAGCATTTCCCTTCCCCATCTTCTATCCCATCACCTTCTGACTTGATTTTGACTCTGTCTTTGCATACTCTGTTTATGTCATTTATTCCAACTGAGTTCCTGAAACCTAACTGTAATGTACTTGCATACGTTTTTCCCCAACCAGAAAGCCTAGCACTATTACACTCTAGAGTGTTGCAGAGCTGCCATATACTTTTAAAGGTTACTTGGTTTCTAACACTCCAGAAGTGCCTCTCAGTTCAATTACAAGCATATTATTTATATGTTGGGCATGGAAGGCACACATGTGAAACTACACTCTGCAGACATCCAGACTGACTCTAGAACCAAGTTTAACATGAAGCTCACCACGAATTACTTAACTCTACTTAGTATTTCATATTGCAACTGTCCGTAAAATCCTTCTCAGCTCAGAATAAAATCCTTTCATTCTTTAAAGTGAGATTTTCAGAACCAGTCTAACGACCTATTGCAGCTTGCAGTAGTTAAATCCTTTAGTGAGACAGTAATTTCTGCCTCTACTGAAAGCTTTACAAATATCTGCAAAACTTACATATAAAGATGGGGGAATCAAGACAGCTTAAGAAACAAGTACAGAGGTTTAGAGGTGTCAAATATGTGGCTCTCCAAGTGACAGAATCTGAAACATTTGTTTGGATGAGTAGCAAGAAAATGGATGAGTAGGAGACAGTGTTTCGGAGTTGTACTCAACCATACGGGCTTCTTAAAATTTTGGAGTGAAGAATCCTGGCCACTAATCTGTGGCTTAAAATTTAGGAAGATTCCTTACCATCATCCTCATAAAAGTCACCTTAAGGCCTAATATAAACACGAATTTTCCAATGTAATTTTAAAATGATTCTACAGTTCTACGAACGTCACCCAATTCATGTATTGCCATGCTAGACAGAAGCTTAGGATCCTTGCTTATCTCACGTTAGTCCAGCCGTAGAATTTTCTACCCCGATTTCTCCTTGACAGGAGATCTCCCATGGTGTAAGCTGTTTCCTTACACAGGCTTCTGGTGTTAAGTTTTCCTTCGCAGCGATAGAATCCGGAGGTTTGCGAACAGCAAGAGGGCGCCGAGCAGTTTTCTGTGCATGATCTGCAGAACGACTAAGAGTTACATGCCATTAAATATTTGTTGAAGGTTGGAAGCTACTAGAACAGACTCCTCTCAAGAGTTTAATCTACTGAATATCTCAATCTACAGCTTTCTACTACAGAACTACCAATAAATCACAATATATGCTCTCTAGAATAAAGAAAGCTTATAAAACATCCTGAATAGTTCTAGATCTAAGAGGGACGGCAGGACAATGTCTTTTCATCACAGCTTCACAAGTAGGGCAATGAGGAAAAAATACAAGTAAAAAAAGCCCGCAACCATATAGGTAAGAGCCAAGTCAAGATGACCTATGCTACTTGTAAAAAAAATTAAGATTATTCTCAGACAAATAAACCTATCTTCATGTAATTTCAGTTCAGATTCTGGTTACCGGCTGCTGCCTAAGGGCACCTCCATTCTTTCTGGGGAAACAGTATTCTACATTACTTCCAATGAGTTGTACCCACAAATTCTCATTGCTGGCAAACAAAACCCTTCACATTACCTTTGTAAGTGAAGCTGTTTCACCCCCAGTTCTGTTGCACTGGAGAAGGTAGGCTCTTGTAGTCCCAAAGGTGGTGAAGGCTTTGTTACCTCTGCTGGCTGTAGAAACAAAGCCATATTTTTGATTCTACAGTGATGAAACGATAAACCATGCAACAATATTCCAAGAACATTATGATAATCTCAAATGGATTATTAGAGCATTGACAGATTAATAATTATTTTTGGATGTTTTTATTTGTACTTAATTTGCTGGCATAAGAAAGAGTCCACTGCTTAATGCAGTTAAAATGAATAGATTTTACTCCTTGCGACCCTACGTTTTTGGTTTTTTTTAAACAGGAGATTTTAGCTACACTGCAACTGTTAACAACACAGGCAAGCACTTACACAGCTTACATCAAATACAGAATATTCTGCATTTCATCATGTAAAAATACTTATTCCTAAGGTTTTAGAAGTGAGAACTGTGGTGGGGAGAGGGAGGGAGATTGTAAGAGTGTGTATCTTATTAGCCCAGTGGACATAATTGAGTAAAGGAAAACTCTGGAAATAATTAGCTTTTACTTGTTATTTGCAACTAGAAAAAAAAATGGCATTTAAGAACTGCTGCCAACAGAGTAACAGTTTGGTGGGGGTAGTGGGTTTTTTTGTTTGTTTGTTTGATATTGTTGAGTTGATAACATACTAGCTTTAGCTCTTGCTGAACAATGCTTACACAGCATCAAGGTCTGTTTCTCATGCTGCCCTGCTGGGGGCGAAGCAAGCTGGGAGACAACACAGCTGGAACAGCTGATCCAAAATTAAAGGGACATTCCTTTCTATTTGATGTTGTGCTCAGCAAGAAAAGGTGGGAGAAAGGAGAAGAAAGTGTGAATGGGGGAGGGAGAGATGTTTGGAGTTGCAGCATCTGACTTCCCAAGGAACTGTTACACATGATGAAGCTTTGCTTTCCTGGAAACAGCTGAACATCTTCCTGTCAAAGGGAAGCAGTGAATGAATTCCTTATCTTGCTTTATCTATTAAGCTGTCCTCATCTCAACCCACTGTGCTGAAAAAGCACTGTCTAGTTAGACTACACGACTCGAAGCCATTGATTTACACCCCTGTACTGAAAGGGCATTTAAACATTTATCTGAATTTTCATTTACTGGGTGACACCGAGTGTACGTGTACAACAGACTGAAATAGCCTTTCAAAAATAGGAAAACATATTAGGCAAGAAAAAGAAAATATTGCTCCTCTGGTATTTTGAAATTGTAGCTATTTGTAGAAATGCAGGTAAATGAGGAGGACAACACCTGCTCATGTAATTGTTGCCGTTTGTCATTTTCTTTCTCCTTCAGTTTCTTCTCCAGTTCCTCAATTTTCTTTTTTATTTCTTCCTTCTTCCGCGCTATGGTCTGCATCTCCTCTAAGGAAGAAAAGCTTGTAAGGCACAACGTATATTCACATGATCTGTGCCTCACGCCTGAATTCTTTAAACAGAGGCTAAAACCCTGGTCTGCTTTCCCCAGCTCTGGGTTAAATGTTAAGCTGTTAATTACAATACCCTCAGAATACTTCAGACTAGCTAAATAATTATTCCAGTAGAAAAAAAGCAGCTGCAATAATAGAGTGTGCTGGATACTGACAAGAAATAAGTACATTTCATCTCAGAAAGATGGAAGTCATTCCATTTTGAAGCATACCTTCAGCTTTCATTCTTGCTTTCTTTCTGTAGACTTCAGCTCGAATCTCTTCAAAAGAGAATTCTTCCACTCCAGCGTAAACTTTGTCTTTGCAGTACATCACCACCTCTTTCTTCTCCTGGGTATCCTGATGGTCATTCTGCACCCGTCGTAGAGGGTCCTCCTCTTTCTCAGGCTTGCGAGCACTTAAAACGTGGTTTATGCTGGGTTCAATCTTGCAGGGAGTCCTGAAAAAAAAAACCACAAAAACCAAAAAAACCAAGCAGTTATTACTTGGTTTATATGCACTTCACTAAAACACAGAAGAGACAGTACAGGTGAGAAAATAGCTAGTTTCACAATCTAGCTGCACAAGTCTAAAGACATTCTTTGGATAGACAAAGGAGAGAATGATAGCACATGAAAAGGAATAGAAAAATCAGAGTTGTGTAGTCAAGGAGAAATAGCATTGTTAAGGTCCACTCAAGAGCAAGTGGAATTCTCATGATACTCCAAATTGCTGCGCATTCCAGATTGCTGTTTTTACTTCAGCTCCATCAATCCATGTAACCACATGAATTACAAGTCCCTAATCATCCTACAAAACAGTTTACGTGGCAAAAAAACATCTACAGATGCGCTCAAAGAAACAGCAGGACTTAAAAGGTCTCGAGTTAGACTGAGCTTACCATTTTAGATTAAGATTAAAAAAATTAAGACCAAATAAAAGCAGCTAATTTGCTCAGGGAGAGCATTCTGCATACCAAATGACAGAAAAAAAATTCCCTGTTACAAAAATTAGAGTCTGTGCAGTGAAGGGGGCCAATAACATCCAATTCCTTAGTGCTGCCAGTTCTTTCTGGAAGTGCTACTTGCTAATTTTCAGGAGAAGAATCAATTTGTACAAACTTGTATTTAATAATCCAGATGTCTCCAGCAATTATCTGTTCTTCAGTAAATGGTGATCAGCGCAACTGACCTAAAAATCACGTCTGGAAACAGTTACTTAAAAGAATTCTATTTTTTATCTATATTTTATATACATACATATGCTCCCTTCTGTAAATAATAAGTATTTATCTAAGAGAGACCAGTACGTCAAGAAATCTAGTTCTCTCTCAACAATGCCACAGAAACAGTCTTAGTGGTTGGGAAATATTCTGTTTAAGCTGTCTTAAGTTCCAGTATGCCCTTGGTCAGAGCTACTCTGCAGTCCACGTGCAACGTGCAAAACACACAGGAAAGATCTATGCTGTTAGACACCTTTCAGTATGCTTAGATTAAATGCACTTCAAAACCAAGGAAGCGGTAAGCAACATCAAACATTCTTTTCCACTCCTCTCTTTTTAGTGAAGAAACTGCTTTCTGTGGCCATCATTAGGTGCCAGAAGGAAGGTAAGCAGCTTTGCAAAATAATCCATTTTCCTCTGCTGTAACAAAACAGAGCAACCCCATCTCCTGGGATCGATCAGTATTTCAGTGAGCACTGTGTGAGCAGGAAGGTAATTTCAGGCAAAACAGCATACTCCTCCATAACCTAAGCAACAATGTTGTCATGGAAACTTTGATAGCTAGTTTCAGAATAAGACTCCAGATAGACGGAGCGCAGAGTCCCTTAAACAGAGGAAAAAAGGCAATAATAAGCCTGGGTCAATTTGGAGCTGCTTTCACTGAAAAGAGCATCCTGAGACAGGTCACTATGGTATTCTGTCAGTGCGCTGAGTTAAGCTAACAAACTGTTTAACATGTATAAATGTACTGTTGGCTCCTACATAATGAACAGTTCAATATTTCTCATGTTCTGATGCACCTTTCACTGAAGCCTTTGCCATCAAGCTGAAATATTAAGAGCTTCCAGGCTGACATCTTAATTCTCTTAGAGCTAGAAGCTTGATTACTTGGCAAAGAATCAGATTAGCACAATGCAGCTTCCATAGTTTCAGTGCAGTTCTCACTGCAAACTGAACACTCACATGACTTGCTGCTGAGCTGACTCTTCCACGTACGGGGTGAAACTTGGCTTTGGACAGGGCACTTCTACACCGGAATTTGCACTGCTGCAAGGACGCTGAGAAAGGAGAAGCAGGTGTTAGCAGCCTGAAGATTCATTTTTAGACTCTACTTTCATTTAATAACAGAATCCCCCTTTTTCCCAGTAGTTGGCTCGTTTGTCAGCTTTGTTACAAAATATTAAACCCATCTGCCTATTCAAAATATTCCTAGGTCCTCAGACAGAAAGTGTTACATTGTAAGGATATTACAAATTGGCATCTTTTCCATGCAACAGTTGACTTACCCATTCTCACTCAGTCAGAAACCTCTTTCCACTGTGCAGCTTTCAATACCTCAAAGCAGTCACCAAAGATTACCCTTTCATTGTAATACAAGACAGAATGAACAACGTTTCACTGAAGAGGATTAAAACATCCCAGAATCATAGAGGTAGAAGGGTCCACTGGAGATCCTCCAGTGCAGCTCCCCTTCTAAAGGTTTCCTCCAACACGTTGCACTGGAAAGCATCCAGGCGGGTCTTGAGCATCTCCAGAGGTCCATCACCCTCAAAATAAAGATGTTTTCCTCACATTTGTATGGAACTTGCTGTGTTCCAATTTGTGCTCGTTGCCCCTTGATCTGTCACCAGGCAACGCTGAAAAGAGCCTGGCTTGATCCACTTGATTGGCGTCCTTCAGATAGTTATAAACACTGATTAAGATCCCTTCGAGCCTTCTCTTATCCAGGCTAAACAGTCCCAAGTCTCTCAGCCTTGCCTCCTAAGGGAGATGCTACAGGCACTTAATCATCTTCCTGGCTCTCTACCAGACCCTCTCCAGCAGCTCCCTGTCCTTCTAACTGAGGAGCCCAGAACTGGATGCACTACTCCAGATGTAGCCTCATCAGGGCAGAGTGGAGGGGGAAAAACACTTCCCTTGACCTGCTGGCCACACTCATTTTAATGTCTCCCAGAATACCATAGGCCTTCTTGGCCACAAGGGCATGCTGCTGGCTCACAGCCAACCAGTTATCCACCAGCACACCCAGGTCCTTCTCTGCAGAGCTCCTTCCCACCAGCTCAGCCCCCAACCTGTATTGATGCATGCATTTATTCTTCCCCAGCTGCAGGACTCTGCACTTGCCCTTGTTAAACCTCATCAGGTTCCTCTCCGTCCAACTTTCCAGCCTGCTCAGGCCTTGCTGAATGGCAGCACAGCCGTTTGGTGCGTCAGCCGGATTCCTCCCAGATTTGTATCAACAGCAAACTTGCTGAGGGCGCACTTCATACCTTCATCCAGGTCAGTGATGAAGCTGCTGAACAAGACCGGACCCAGTACTGACCCCTGGGGAACACCACTAGTTACAGGCCTCCAACTTGACTTTGCACTGTCGATTACAACCTCTGAGCTACACAAGTTAGCCAGTTCTCAACTGACCTCACTGTCCACTCGTCTGTCCCACGCATCTTAAGCTTACCTGTGAGGATATTACGTCAAAAGCCTTGCTAAAGTCAAGGTACTTAACATCCACTGCTCTCCCCTCATCTACCCAGCTGGTCATGACATCATAGAAGGCTACCAGATCAGTCGAGCATGATTCCATGTTGACTATTCCTGATAACCTTCTTTTCTTCCAATTGCTTGGAGATGACAACCAGAACAAGTTTCCCCGCTGCCTTTCCAGGGATGGAGGTGACTAGCCTGCAGTTCCCCGAATCCTCCTTCTTGCCCTTTTTGAAGACTGAAGTGACATTGGCTACCCCCCCAGTCAATCTTCAGGTACCCCTCCTATTCTCCATGACCTTTCAAAGACAACAGAGAGACGCCTGGCTATCTCTTCTGCCTTTGGGATCCATGGATTTGTGTGCATTGAGTTTGCCGAGACAATCTCTGGCCAGATCCTCCTTGACCAAGTGGAAGTCTTCCTTTCCCCAGACTCTCATCTCCAGGGTCTGGGATTCCCGAGGTTCGTTATTACCAGTAAAGACTGTAGCAAAGGTGTTCGATAACTCCACCTTTTCAGTGTACTCCATTACCAGGGTACCTATCTCATTTGGCAGCAGACCCATGTTCTCCCCTAGTCTTCCTTTTGCTATTGACATACTTAAAGAAGCCTTTCTTCTTGCCCTTGACTTCCCTCACAAGATTTACTTTCAAGTGGGCTTCAGCCTGCCTTCTTGCATCCCTGCATGCCCTGACAACATCCTCTACTCTGATTGTTTACTAAGCTGGAACTAGCAATCAGAGAACGGAGAAAACCTCAGGTATTAGAATATAGAAGCATTTGGGGGATCAGAATAAACATAAAGCAGCCTAAAACAAGGCAAATGATAAATGAAGTTTTACGTTAATAACTCTTCCTCCTCATTTTTCCCAGCTAAATTAACCCCGTGATTTACTGTAAACTTCTCAATTCACTTAATCAAATTTCTTTTTTATCTGACAGCAATTCTTCCAGGAGTTTCCATGAATTTCATCCCTTTTGCTTCCTTCTCTAGTTTTTGTTCCTAAGCTTCACTCTTAAGCACTTCTGTGCTGATAAGACTTACACACATATTTTATCATCTGATTACTTTCCATTCCTCCTGTCTAATCTACAGAGAGCAGGAGTATGCTGGAAGTTATCTAAGGACCAATGAAACAGAATTTGATTTCAGAGGATTAATTTCTTTCAGATAGCATCTTGGACCATTTCTCAAGAAGAATAAACACCTGTAGCATAACTTCTCCTTTTTATGTCCCCAGCATCAGTTTAAGCCATTGGAACAAGTCTTCTGTCATCCCTTTTTTCATCTCCTGACATATTTCTCTGTACAGTTAGGATAAATATTCAATTGCTACAGTTGGATTCCTTTGATGCCGAATCTTCCATTTTCATCACTGGCACTCCAAAACAGACTTGCAGAATGCTGTACATGTATTATTTTCGTAAGTTAGGTAACAATGAGTTCTTCCCTCAGGTTGTATTGTAGGATGTCAATTTAATTCTTGCTCCTTTTCCTATAGAAGAAACTTACGCTCAGCTTTTCCCTCTTTCTTATATTGCTTTTCTGCCCTTCAAAAAATTTGGCAGGCCAACTCTGCCAATTTTTGGTTAGCAAGTATCATAATTTGACTTAGGAAAACTTTAGTTTTCAAAACCTACTCTAGCAATATCAGCTTGTTAAGCTTGACTAAGCTACACAGGGCCAAGAGAGTCTTTGGGAAGAAACTAGGAAGTTCTACAGTTACCTTTAGAAATAAATTCCAGTGAAGTGTGAAAGAACATAACCTTTCTCACAGGGATTGGATGAAGACATTGGCTTACGTACACCTTCCTCTTTTTGCCAGTCCATTTTGAGCCTCCTTACCCTCCCAGAGTTCCAAGGTCCCGCGCTTAGCTCATTCTCCTTGGCCCTTGGAGCTGGAGGCTCTGTCCAACACTGCGGAGTAAGTATGGGAATCTCAGGTCCAGAAGCCAAAGCAGAATTTTCATCGAACACAGTAAAACCCGGATTATTTGAAAGCTGCTGAGAAGTTAGAGTCTGGAAGCTTCTGTTTTGGTTTGTGGCTGTAAGTAGAAAGATTTACACAAATTAGCCTTTAACCTATTGCATTTAGGTGCAAATTCTACAACAAAAGGGTCTAGGTTTTCCAATAATACGTTGTTTCAGCAACTGAATGTACCTTTAAGTGCATCTCCTACACGACTAACTGGAGCTCTCACTTTTTTCTTCCCCCTGCCTTTTAGATCTGCCAGCGTGCTTCTCTGAGGTTCTTCAGTTCCCAGAAGACCTGCATCATCAGTAGCTTCCTCAAGCCCCAGTAGCGTTTGCCGAGAAACGCGGGTCTGAAACTGCCTGAGAATATCAGAGAAATCAGAAAAATCTTCACTGTACCAGGTATCCACTGAGGCATGCAAAACTAACTTTAAGCTCGTCTCTTCAGCTAGAAGCTTACCTGTGATGAGACTGGAGTTTGTCCAAAGGCTCCGCCTTGCGACTAAGGCCTTCCTGGAAAATTATATCTGCTTTCTTAAAACTTCCTCTAGCCTCAAGTTCTTCTGCCCATGTAATATAGAGTTGTGCCAGTGTTGTACCAATTTCCTGACTATGCAGATAACTGTACAGATCCAAGGGCTCGTTGCAGCAATTTCCCTGAAACAACCCAAGTATTTCAAGGGGTGTCAATGTCTGCTTTTTGATAAGCCTGCAATGTTGCTTTTATTTCAATACAAGACTTGCAGGAGCAGTTCTTAGGTCAAGACATACTATTGCATCACGTCATAGCACACAGACAGAAAGCAAGCCACCAGGGGAAAACAAATGAGGAATACCTGCGACAACGCCTACACGTGTCAATATTACCTACCCCTTAATTCTAGCTTACGTATTCCAAGTATTGAATTTGTGTTTCTTTTCCTACAAGATTTTGTAAGATTTGCAGTAGTTGAAATATGTCATTTTAGCATTCCTGAGAACAGTTACTTTACCTAAATTACAATATATATATTATCAGTCTAGTGACTAGTAAATTAGCTGAAGAAGCTAGACTGGGGGACAAGTCCCTTTAAGGAGGCAAGAACAGCAACAAGACATACCAATGAAGAAACGGGGCAAGACCAGAACACGCAGGTTTTTCCTTAGGCTTAGGATGTGGATACAGTACAGTTACAAGTTAAAATAACCAGCAGGACAGATGTAACACCTAAAATGTATATTTAAATCCCTGAATACACACAGAATCAAGTTTCACTCATTCAAACCAGCTCGTTCACAAAATAAAGCAAAAAACATGACAGAGTATGTCACTATACAAACTGAATGACCCTGAAAAACACCTGAAGGTACTACTGACAGTTTGAAATAGAATTACAGAGTAAGGCTAGGCTTGCAGAGACAACTTCTAATACTGCACTAGTTGTACAACATACTCTTTTTCTAGCTAGTTTAAAGAAAATAGCTTAATTGTGCAAATGGCGTGACAAACACCGAGAAAAATCAACACTCGAGATTTTCACCAAACACTCACAAATTTGAGCCAGAGGCTAAGATAACGGGGATCTTGGTAGTATCTCTGCTGCTTGTTGAGAGCTTTCACTGCCCTTTCCAATACTGCAGAGAGATTACTCTCCTTTCCACCCTGGGGGAAGGTTTGCTCCGTCCACTTGATGTACCTAGGGATGGAATATATTCATAGGAATTCCGTTTTGAGTAAGATGCATGGCTTCTGTTACAGTACACAATGAGAGCTAAAATAGACCTTAGGAATAGTACTGAAACAGATACTACAGAATTATATGATATTTTAAAATAATTTTGTCTTTTAACAAGTTTATTATTAAATTACAGTCATATTTTTCTAAGCTGCTTGAAGGGCATCTAACACTTCAGTGGCATAGCTCTAACCATTCCATTATTTCTTCTGAAGTAGAAGGAAGCTTACCTGTCCCAGACATCCAGCGGATCATCTCCAGAATAAAATCTGATTTCTGATTCAAATTCTCTGGAAAACACATACATATTAACTATCCAATAGGTGTGTGTAACTATTAATGCTTTCTATTCTGTAAACTAAGATCTTTGGTCTCACTCACATCATTTTGTAAGTCCATAACAAAAAAGCTAAAATAGCATACATTTCAACTTGATATTTAGACACATAAAGTCATCCAGATGGTTCAGCACAGTCAAATCCTGGCACGATACGCACACATCTGTGCAGTCTCCTCACAAAGTCAACTTGGCTTCCTCAGGGAACATGTATTAGAAGATCAAACAATTAAAATATAACTGAATGGGTTCAGGGTACAAGATACCCCCCTTAAGTTATATAATCATATATATCTGCAGAAAACTGTATGCATAATAAGAATTGTAACCAAAGCCAAGGTGACTTGGCCCACGTAAGTGTCTCAGCAAGATAGGGAGTGCATACAGATATCTATATGTCATCACAATAGTAGGAAACATTTATCTCCTGAGAAATCATAGAATGGCTTAGGTTGGAAGGGACTCTAAAGATCACCCAGTTCCAACCCCCCACTTGCCAGCAGGTTTGCCAACCACTAAATCAGACACTAGATCAGGTGCCCAGGGCCCCATCCAACCTACCCTTGAGCATCTCCAGGGACAGGGCATCCATACCCTCCCTGGGCAGCCTGTGCCAGCACCTTACCACACTCTAGGTGAAAAATTTGCCCCACCATCTACCCTAAATCTTCTCTCTTAGTTTAAAACCATTCCCCATTACTATCACTATCTACCCATGTAAAAAAAAAACAATTGATCTCCCTTGTATTTATAAGGTCCCTTCAAGTACAGGAAGGCCACAATGAAGACTCTTTGCAGCCTTTTCTTCTCCAGGCTGAAGAAGCCCAACTCCCTCAGCCTATCTTCATAGGAGAGGTGCTCCAGCAAGCACTCTGAGCACCTCTGTGGCCTCTGCTGGACTCATTCTATAAGACACACATCTTTCTTGTGCTGGGGGCCCACTGCTTCAATTGATTATTGCATGAAAGAAAAAAAAACAAACACGCACTCCTTCTTATGAGCATTAGGTATTTTTCTCATTGGTCACATTTAAAAGCACAACAGAACCTCTCTAGTGTCTGATGTTTAAACACCCCATTGCTAACCTAAAAACAGTCATCTATGCCGCACAGCGCCCACAGCAACCAGACCTAAGCGTAACCTTGCTAGACATTCAGTTCTTTCAACATTTTTCCACCACCAGAGAAGTTAGCGGAGGGAGAGCAGGTATAGAAAAACCGCTGAGAAGGGAGGAAAATAAGGGGGAAAAGACAAACTCGGGCTCACTGTTTTCTGAGCTGAGCAGCCGTGTGGGTGGAAGCGTCCTGCTGAGCCAGGGCCTCCTGCAGCGTGGCCATCACCCGGCCCTGCCGCAGCGGCTGCACATTCTCCTTGCTCAGCTCCCACTCATCGTCGCAGCCCTGGGACATCTTCAAGCCCTGCACGATGGGAAAAAGCGATAAAACATCAATCAGGCGGGACACTAACCCGAAACCACGCAAACCTGGCTTTTGTTACCCAATTCCCCACACCGCCTGCATAGCCTTACACCGTACAGGCCTCACACTTCAGACAATATCAGGCGCTTCCCTTGAGAGGAACGGTATACCACCCAGAAAGGCCCAGACGGGCTGCAGAGACACGGGCTGCAGGCAAGCATCCCCCTGCCACAGGGATAGAGAGGAAAGAGCCGTTCGTTTCTCGGCTCCAGAACGGCGGCTCATGCCCTGGACGAACCCTCCCCCCCTCCCCGTGCCGCCCGCCCCCCCGCTCCCCACACGCACCCGAACGCCGCGGACCCCGCTCTGAGGCGACCGCGCGAGCCCCGCACCACAACGGCAGCTCCAGAGAAATTCAAATCTCCAACGGCCGCCAGCCTCTCTCTCATTGGCCACCCGGCTCACCGCGCGCCGCCTGATTGGCCAGCGCCCTGAGCCCGCTCCGCTGCACCATGGGCGCTGTAGTTTGAAGCTGGCGAGAGGGGGGAAAAAAAAAAAAACAACCAGCTTGTAATTAATGTCGCATAAATGGAGGCTATCCCCACAGGGAACAGTCCTGCGCCCTCCTGCTCCCATGTGTTCTTATTGCTTTCTTTGCCCAGCTCTGCAGCTGACTGGCTTTGCTAAAAGACCGAGATCTGCCAGTTTTCTGCTGATTTCTCCAGTAATTTTCTGACAGAAAACCTGGAAATAATTATATAGTTTTCTCTGATGGCATCCTCGAGATGCTCAGCTAGCCATCAAGTCAGCTTAGCTGTCACAGAAAACCTCATTTTTGGGGTATCCCTGACAAAGCAACGTTTCAGCTCCCCACAACAGTTTCAATCAGTTCTTGCGTTCCTGTGGACAAACCGAAAGGAATCAGGGCTAAATGCTTTTCTCTTTAAGTGAAAGCTGAGGACCATAATAAAATCCAGCAGCTTCAGGGAACAAACTCCTATGTGTACTCCAGGCTCGTTACTTCCAGTGCTTTATATCTCAAAACTAAAATATGAGGAAACTACAAAAAATGTTGGAAAGTGCAGCGCCTGAGGCACGGACTCAGATGTGAACGATCCAAATCGTTTATTACAAGTTCTCACAACACTGACATACGTTCACAAGTTTCTATTCTTAGCTCTCCCATCCGCCTTTACAACTTCCCCATCCACGGTTATATGTCAACAACATATTCCACAAACACTTCTTAACTGCGCATACAAGTACTTGTCCAATCAGAGCCGTGAGACATTCCTTTTGTTTTTCTCTTCTTCTGGAGGTGTCCTTGGTTCTCAGCCTTGCTTCATCATGCCGTTTATCTTGCTCCAAAGCTTCTGCTCTGAATAATCTTTCTTGTATCCCCACAGGAAAGGACCCGTAAGGATCATCAAGTCCAGTTCCTGACTCTGCACAAGACCACCCAAGTTAACATACTTATTGAACAATGAAGTATAAAATGTATGCATGAAAATATAGAAACTCAAGCATATCATCAAGCAAGATATGATCTCTTCAATTTCAGCTATTCCACTTACCACACAAATGTTTGTCTGAACTTAAAGCAGCATCAAGGTGAGCATCAGAAGTGGAATCTGTCGTTCATCACAGCAACCTCTCCGTACCATATTTAACATCAATTAGATGCTGTGTGCTATTGTGAGAGCTTGGTTAGAGTGCAACTACTTGTTTCTGTTTTGTTGGAGCCTTCCAAGGTTTTTATCTCAAGGCATTTAAGAGAGGACCAACCCATGTTAGAATAACCAGTTTCCAAGTCTGAGAACAGAGTACACTATCGAAGTTGTTTGAAGGGGAAAAGGTAAGGTTTGAAAAATCCCTGAGCATTTTTACTTTTATGAGGACTTTATAATCAACTAATGAAAAAAATAATTCATATAAATGATAATAAAATGGATGGACCTTTTCCAAAGGAAAAAAAGAACTCCTTCAGAGCAAAAGGGCTAAAGATGCAGTACCTCCAAGGCAAATCCCGTTAAAACTGGTCTTCAGTATTTGTTACTATGTGGAAGTTGGATTTTTTTTTTTTTTTTTGAGATCAAGAACAATTTTCTCTGTATTCTATGGCTGAAGGGAACTGGGTTCATTATTGCTTCAGATAAATGCTAGATAGTTCTGCTATCCTACATACAAAGAGACCAGGTCATCAGATATCTTGAATACCTGCAGAACTAACCCCAGCATTGCATATGCATTCTAATTAGCCACGTACCGAAGTTCTTTTTCCCTTGGAGGCAGAAAAAGGCAAAGCATTTGCTTTCAGAAATGCCAGTGAAAGCCTGATGAAATCTGGGATGTTACTCAGTTCTAAGCAGACAGAATGAAAATGAAATGGCCACTTCTTACTTGTATTTTTGTCCAGCAGAGGGTACTCAGAGCTCAGTAACGTCTCATCTCCTTGAGTCATTTCTGCAACATATTTCAGCCTCCCTTCAAAGTTTAGTGTTCTTCTTTAGTTTTATTATAATTATTATATATATATACACACTAACTCCAGCAGGTAAGAACTGAAGATTCCTAGTTCTGTCTAACTTGTTCTGCAGTGGTTTGTACTTACCAGACAGACTGCCTTTGCTGATTTTTGCATCACTAAAACAGATTCTACTGTAGAGTTAAACTTTATTTTCCATCAGGAACACTTAACATTAAATACATATACTTCTGAGTCCTACAAAGAAAGAGTCAATATAGAAACCCATGCATGCCTGCCTCAGAAAAGGTCAGACTTTATAACCACACTGCTCCTCCTAATATTTGTATTTGAGCCTATTACATTTATTTAAAAGCTCACTGAGACATGTTTTTGTTACTTTGCTTTATCTAAAGGCACATGACTAACCGAAACAATTTTATAAAAATATTTCTGTCACTTAGTATAATTTCTCATGCAAATATTTATAAATGAATGCTCTGTATACAGTAACACTAAGTTATTCAGCATTCCTAGACTAAACAGGCAAGAAGTCCAACCAAGTTTAGTGTACCCTCAGAGGGACTTCAACATACGAAATTACATTTTCTTCTTCTTTCTATTTAATTTTTCTTCACTGTCTGCAGCAATCAGAAAGACCAACACAATGGAAAAGGCATTACAAAACAAGAGGAAGGACCAGCACAATAGCAAGGTGCTACAAATGAAGGGAAGTAGATAGCTCACCCATATCAGAAGATTCTGGGTTTGCAGGGAAAAGCTTGCCCTAAGGAAGGGGGCTCCAGAGATAAAAATCCTCTCTCAGTGGCAGTCAGCCCTTAAATGAGGCTGAAGAGGTGAACTGCCTTCACCTGTGCTCCCAGGGCTGACTGGGTCTTTCCTCCAGGTGCTCAATCAGTGGTTCAGGCTGGGACTCAGCAGTTCCCCTACAGTGGCAAACTTTGTATGTCAAATCTGTTCCAAAGGAAAGGACAGATTTTCTTTTACTTTCTCATTGGGAACATATACTTTGTTATATGTGAGGCCGTGATCTTTTGCAACATAATTAGAAAGGTGAAGTATGAGTCTCTGAGCCCTCGTTGTTCCATAAGATGGGGGGCTGTCATCCCAAGGGAAGAAATTCCAGTGAAAGCTTCGTGCTCACTATATATCCCAATTCACTGCATGACTGAAGGAATGACCAAGCGCAGGTCGGAGCCAGCAGAAGCACCTTCTCTTTGTGCTTTCTAATTCAAGCTGTGCAGAATTAAAAACAGATGTCTTTGCTGTCCACGTGATGGCACTATTTGAACACACGTCTTTCCTTTTGAGTTCTGCTGTGTAATTTGTCTTACTAAAATCACTAAATTCTGGGTTCTTCCAGAATGAACTTTTCAGGATAAAAGAATAAGGACATAAGGACATTGCACAGGGACATGCTGAGCATCTGGAGCTGCAGAGAAACATCCTGACAACAGGGAGCATCGCAGGTGAGTGGCAAAACGAAGCGATTTCAATTGTGTGCCAAGTAAGGGAAGCCAAAACACCAATAGATTGCAAAAGGAGGGTGCCCAGCTTCAAGCTGCATGTCAATACATGAGGCCAAAAGCATGAGAAGTGCACCAATGGGGGAAGGCAAAGCACCAACAGATGAGAACAGATTGCAAATTGATGGGACTCATCAGTGTGCCAATGCGTGTGTCCAAAAGCCCAAACTGCACAGCAGGAGAGGGCAGACAGTGCCAATATTGTGCCAGCAGACAGGATTAGATCACGTATGGCACAGCATTAGGGGAAAAATGAAACAGCTGCACTGTGTCAGTCACCAGGAACTACATGCTGCTGGAAAACGTTCAGTTCAGCCACTGCTCACAGGTCACCTTAGAACAATCTTGTGGACAAAGGATTTTTTTTTCGCCGGTTACATGGAAAGAAGAGTTTAAGAAGGATAGCCCACAAGAAAACAGTCTCGAAAAATAAAAGTGAAAGGAAAATCATGTCTCCAGTAATCCCAAAGCCAGCAAAATGCTGCAGGAAACAAGGAGGGAAACAGCAACCACTTGCATGGAGAGACCGCTAGGAAAATGCTTTGGTGTACCAGTATGAGTTAGAGAGAATTTTCTTTAGGTGACCTGCTGCCTCCCTTAGCAAACACTCCACTGAGGATTGGTGCTCAAACCTGGGGGGAACAGGTTAATAGTGATGACATAGGCCCATCTCTGGTGCCCACTGCTGCTTGTCCAACCATCCGCATAGGTAGAGGAACATCTCTGCCTGCCCAGAATTTGCAGGCCTGGGTTTAGCAGCTTTGAGAGAGGTGTTTCTGCTCTAGCGTAGTTAGAGGGCAGCTGATCCAGGGTAGCTGTGCACGCATGCATGCCCCCCTGCATCACTGTGGTGGTGTTACCAGTTAGCTGTGCTTCCGTAGCTACCAGGCCAGCATTTGCTGGCTGCACATGTCTAAGCAGACCAGGACAAGTTTGGGCCTAGCCCGTGTTCCTTGCTTTCGGTATTACACGTCTGTGTGTCTCCCAGAAATGTTTTTCCTCATTTGTTAAAGGCAGAAACGATCTGGCAATCAGCAATTCTTCCCATTGCCTGTCAGTCACTTATCAGGTCATTATGTAAAATAACTCCAGGTTCCTCAATAATGCGCTGAGGAAGGAACAGCCAATCGTAACCTACATAGCAGAGCTGTGAATAACAGTAGATGGGTTCTGGTAAGCACTGGTCCCAGTCACGAGGGCAGAGGAGATGACAAACACCAGGTTACTTTTATCTACACTTTTCTCCCTCTCACAAATCTCCTCTAGCCTTTGCAGTCTCTTCCCATACCCACAAGTGTTAGAAAACACAGTGCTATGCCGGTTCCCTTTGCCTATCTGATGGAGAGAACTTTCTGTTTCAGGAGTTTGACAGCCACCCCGTTCCATTTTCTGCTTGCCTTCCACAAAGATCATCCCTTCTTCCATGTAGGCTAGATTGTATCAACCACTGATGCGGGACACCACCCTGTATTGTGAAAATGATCACTAGCCAGTGGGACACTTAGCTCTGTTCTACAGGACACCATCTTAAACGCCAGTTCTTGGTGCCCCGCAAGCTTGTGGTTCATTTTTGGACCCTGAGACAGGTGAAGGGACAAAAGCAAATGCCTGGAGGGAGTCAGAGCAGAAACACTCCAGTTTCACCCACCCATCAGCAACCTTTCCTTGGGTAGCATCAGCATGAGGGTAGGCTTAGCTCTACCCTCACTCTTGGTGATGGCTCGAGGTGTTGGGCTAGCAATTAGCAATTACTGAGGAGTTCTCACAGCCCCATGGGAACTATTTGCTGGAGATAACCCTAAGCTACCAGAGGAACCATGCTTACAAGGTAAATACAAGACACTCTCCCCACCCTCTGTTATCAGGAAAACCAGAGTAGTAATTTCTGGGCAAACAACTTTATTGCAGTAAGGAGAAAAGCTTTCCACGTTTCAATCTCCATCTTCAGCAAAAGTACAGCTCCTGAAGTCCACACAGCAGGGCAGCTCTCTTCAGAGAAACCCCGGCAGAGCTGAGCGCTAGCAACAGCAAGATGGGGAAATGTACCAAAATAAAGTGAAAACCAAGAGAATGAAAGCCTGCTTACAGCCGGTTGTCTTATATTTTGGGGTATATGAGAATCCCAGCAGTTGTGTTTTGGTTTCACTCTCAAGGGTTTATCTGGAGTAATGACAGCGCTGCAGAGAATAGCCTGTAGGTTTACTGCAGGATTACTTATTTTTGTTTCTTTCCTAGCAGGACATTCACATTGTTGCAATCCTGTGCTGTTGTGCTGAGCTAATCAAGCGAGATAAATATTTGTGACCCAGGCTCCTGATGCATCCCTGTCTTTTTACTGAAAGCTCAACAGCCCATACCTGCCCTCTAGCTAGCTGCACAACAGGAAAACCAGCAGCAGCACCAATTTTGCACTCATAGATCAGAAGGTGCAGGTGCACTCAGCCATGCTCTCAGTCAGTGGAAAACATTCCAGTTTTTGATTGCCAGCTGGGGGAAAAAGATGGTTGATGAAAAGGGTGAATCCGGACCAGAGCATCACTCACATTGCTCCCAGCGGCGATGGAGTGCTCACTGTGCTGAGTAAATGGCACAACCACCACTGAAGACAAGACTGCTGAAAGATGAGGAGAGACTGGGGGAGGAGGGGTTGGTTCCGTCTTGCTAGCAGGTTTTCTAGCTCAAGGCTGGACCCAAAAGCTGAGCACAGCAGAGCTGACTTGTTCTCAGTGGACCGCCTCTGCTTTTGGGCTGCATCTTGGCTCTAAGTAAAGCCTGAAAGATGGCATTTTACCAGCAAAAGAGCCTGCTGGGCCTGTTGTGTATGGAAAAAATGGAGATGCAAAGAGGTCTTCATCTACAGCAAGTGAGGCATGTGGAGGCAATGCCAACCTCCACCTTCAGCAGCAATGATAAAAGGAACACCTTGAGTCCCGTTGGACTCAAGGTGTTGATCCACATCTAGCACTCTGGAATGACAACCATTGCTGCCGAGAGAGATAGAAATACCTCTGACATTTTGTAGGCAGGTTATGGCAGGAGTTCTTTGCCTTGACACATCGGATACAGCCAAGGAAGGACAGCACAACTGATGGTTTTGCGACACAGAAAAATAACTGACAAAGTCCTTGGCTATCAGCAGCAGAGGAGACAGCATCTTCCAATCATCTGAACATTCATTTTCTGGCAGGAGGGGGACCTGCAGTGACACTTCTGCTGCCCCTAGTCCCCTCAGGTATCATGGTGGCTGCTCCTGCTGGAGTGCAGAGCCTAGTGCTGAAGTGAGCTCCTGAATGCAGTCATGGGAGCAACAGCAGGGTCAGAGTGACTTGCACTGGCTGACACCCTGCAGCTGACATCAGCGTGCAACACCTAAAGGGAACAGCCGGGCAGCCAGTGCTGGCTCATTTACCCACCAAGAGGAGATGAAAGCACTGGATCATTCAATTAAATTGCTACCATGAGTTGAGCTAACTGCTTCAAAGTCCGTTAGTTATAATCTCTTCTGGCTTTAATCTCTGCATGCAGGACAGTCAACTTTGTCCTCCTGCATTTCAGTTCTACCCTGAGCAGAAAGGTGGGCTCCACCTCACCAAAGCAGTAGACATTTCCCCATTTGGGTGAGGGAGGAAGTGCAGACCTGTTTCCATTATGCATTGCTGTCATCTCTGGGAGACATGTTGATTGCCACTTCCGCAGCTTGGAATGATGAGCTGTCTGAGGCAAGGGACATTCCTGGACCATGCTTGTAATCTTCTTCCTCCTTCTCATTCTCCTGCAGATCTTGATCACTGTCATCATCATAATCTGCTGCACTGTCATTAATCACTTGAACGTTCTCTCCACTTGGATCCACATCTGTCTTAAACCATACAGCTTTGTATCCTGGGTCCCCCTCATTCCTGTCTGTTTTGAGGATAGATTTCACTTCCTTCTCATGCTTAGTATCTTCTTCGACCTTTTCCTCTTCTTCTTCCTCTTCTTCTTCCACTTTCTGGTCAGAAATGATGGTGGAAGCTGGTGAAGTCTTCGGGAGTCCATCGATTTCTCGTTCATTAGAAAATGTCGAGAAAAGTGATGGCTCCTGTATCTTGGTTACAGTGACACATTCTGGGCGTTCATGCTCTTCTTCGCTCAGATCTGGATGTTCGTCTTGCTTGTAAACTTGGTTGTCGTAGCTTCCAGGGAACTCCTTGGAGAACTACAGGAGGAGAGACACCTTGTGAGTGCAGTAAAAGGAAAAGAAAGTGGCTGAAGTGACTTAGATAGATTTTGCCCAGTATATACCAGCAAGACTCTATTGATGGTTGTGGAGATACATTTACTTCCTGCACTGGGAAAAAAAGACTTCATAAGGGATCATTTCCCACAGTTTGTAATTCTACTGTTCCTTCTATCCAAGGCACGCTCCTAACAGCTGCAAACAAGTCAGTTTTCCTTTCAGAGGAGTTGAGACTCCTCATCCTGACACAGAGATCATCATCCAATCTGACAAACTGAGCCCTAAACATGAAAGTTACAAGGCTGCCAAAGACCTGAGAGAGCCAGGGACGCATGGCTCGGTGTAGACAGTGCATAGAATCACCGAATATCCCGAGTTGGAAGGGACCCACAAGGATCATCACCTTCACACAAATATGTAATATTTTGAAAGCCTATCCAGACTTTAAACCCTCCTCAGGTCCCTAACAACTACTAAACAGGGGCTGGGTACAATGAAAGCACTTACTTTTTTATTAATCAGGAACTTGACTGTCTGTCCATAATGTTTATATAACATCAGTCCAAGGAAGACTAAGGCAATTAATAGCAATGCAGCTAAGATACCACCTAAGATACCCATATCCTGTGCAGTGTAGATCTTATCAGAGGAGGAGACTTCAGCTACAAGAGAAACAAACCAGTGTTAGAAAGTTTAACAATGTCAACCAACTTTTTAAACACAACACTTCCCTCTGAGGGAAGATCCAAACAGTTTTTGAAGGGCAAAGAAGCATCTTGCACTGCAGAATGTGGCAGCGGTATATTTAATGACATCTAAGGCCAGTCAATAGCTGTCCTGGAAGAAGAGGTTTCTTGTAAGGCGATCGCTCAGAGAATATTATAACCTGTGTGCAATTAAAAGAAGTGGAAATAGCACCCATTGACAAGACAATGATGTTTACCCCATGATTTAAAGAAGCAAATACACACGCAACTGTGTTAGGCAAACAGAATTAGAACTAGGTAGATCCTGTCCATTCCCACCAACATGCAAAACTAAGATACGTTTCGGCACACGTGTGTGAAAAAGTAAAGCTTTCTTCAATATGAAACTTCACCTCTGACACTGATGAGCATATAAAAACAGAAAATAAATACAGAAAAAGAATAGGACTGTGCTCCTTGGAAGGACAGCAATTGACTCTGACGTCAATATGAACAGCCAGGTCAGGTCTGACTTCTTTGTATTTTACCTCTTGAGAGTACAGTAGTGTATCCTTGTTATGCTGATAAAGGCAAAGATACTAACAGCCATGAGAAAGAAAGAGATCGTGTCATGAGAATGCCTATTGGAAAGATTTTTTCTGCATTTCTTCTTGCAGTTTCCTTAAAGCTGATTCCTGCCCCTAAACCAGAGCTGCCAGGCTCTTTTGGAACTAGGGAAATTCCCTTTTCTTTCCAGGAGAAGGAAAGTAATCACAGAGCTCTTTAAGACCTGTAATTCTTCTCACAAAGCAGAGGGATTCTAACAGGAGTAAGTGGTAGGTAGGCAGCACCCAAGCATGAGCCTCCAGAAACTCAGCACTGCTTGGCCTGGGCTAAACTGAGGCTCTCTCATCTCTGCTCCGCACTCGCCACTCCCCAAGAAATCTCTCAGCTTCATCAGGACATGGGAAGGAAAAGCATTAAAACGCCCCCAAGACAGGAAGCTCTTTCCTGCCCTGCTTGTAGCTATAGCAATACATATCAGCCTCCTCAGGAGCAGCTCATGCTTTCAGCCTCTGGTCAGCCTAAGCGTATTTGTATGAAGACCATCCACATTACAGTGGAGAGACAGTAACTTCTTCAGGGTTAATCAGCTTTGCTTGTAGTTGTTGCTGAGTTTAAGATTTCCAGCTTCATTTTGTAATGTAAATTAATCTCTGGAAAGTTTAATGATTAATGAAACACAACGTATTCCTCCTGCTGTCCTGTTTATGACAATGGACTTTGAGTACTCTCTCTGCATTTGATTGCACCCTCAGTTTATCATTAATAAGCTGGTGAGGGTTGAGGACGTCAATGAATTTTTAATTCTTAATCCTGTCTCCTAGGGAGCCACAGCCCAGACCTGATGTGAAGCTCCACCACCCTTCAGTCCTTTCTGTGCTGTGCCTCCATCCAAGCTAGCGCAGTTTGGTGGGATAACTCTCTCTGAGCTCATTGTAGATTGGCTCTGGCACCAGCATCTCAGAAACCAGAGGGCAGTCAGTGTAGGGTTACCACTTTACAGCAGGAAAGTACATTAAAGAGGACTCCAGATTTGCCCTGAAACAGCGAAGCAGAAAACAAAAGACCCATCTACCTTTGGCAGCGGTGATCTCCACTGTGACTACAGTGCTCGCCTCCTGTAGACTCACTGTATCTTTTGCAACAGCCTGTGTGGGGGAAAAAATAGCTTGTCTCCAATGCTACTTTCCACAGGAGGATAGAAGAAACGATTTTACAGCTAGTGCCAGATACAGCCTGTATCATGCAGAGTGCATTAACTACCACTTCATCTCCCTCCATCCCTATGTATTTGTGATACAAATAGCTGGGGCAAAGACTGGACTTATGTTATATCTCTCATCTAATGAAAGGCCACCCTTGTTATGTCTTTCTTTTCACTCTCCCTTCTTTCCACAATCCTGACCAAGGTTATAAAGTCACCTTACCTCCATGATTGCAGTCCCCGGTGACTGCAGCACCACATTCGTCAGGATGAGTCCATCTTTGGTTGCCATGAAGTTGGTGTTGTTCTTTATGCGGTACTCAATGTTTGGGTTGACTTTCTGAAAAGCCAGAACAGTGAATGATTAAACCTCACTGTGTTTTGTGTGCATCTTTGTAAGAGCCCGTCAGCAGGACTTGTCAAATATGCCTGAAGTATAAGCAGATGTATAGTGCACTAAATAACTGTCATAAGCAGGTAAGAACGTTTGCCTCCAAAATACATCCCAAGTCTTAACCAGCTTGCATTGGTATCATTAATATTTCCACAAACAAAATACAGCTGTGCAAGGGATCTTGTGATTTTCATAGAATCGTGGTAACATTAAGGTTGGAAAAGATCAAGTCCAACTGCCAACTCATCGCCACTGTTCTCACTAAAACACGTCCTTCAGTGCCACTACTCCATGGTTCTTTACTCCACCACTTCCCTGGACAACCTGGTTCAGTGCTTGATCACTGTTTCTGTGAAGAAACTTTTCTTAATATCCAACCTGAACCACTGACTAGGTCTGTCTTTAATACAGTGGCAAAGGGGTATATAAATGAAGAATAATCCTTTTTCTGAGGCCTGCGCTATTATTTCCCTTGTCTCAAAACTGTTACTGCCCTACAAGATCCCAGTCTTGTTATGGAAGGCTTGCCATCAGTAAAGCTAGCGCATTTTTCTGTATTTCACAGGGGAGAAGGGAATGGCTGGTCAGTTGATCTCTTCCCCTTCCTTTCTTCTAAGAATGACTCCCTCAAAATGAGTCATTACAGGGAGAAAGCTAACTATTTCCAGCTCAGGACTGCAAATTCTTGCTAGTTTGGTCTCTACAGACTGTCTCCTCTTCCCAGGCTTGTCCACAAATAACTATCATTGACCTGGCAGGGAGAAGACCTCTCTATATGGGAATCCTGCCTTTCTGATCTCTTCTCAGAAACTCTAACTCAGATTTGGACCTCTTCACAATATTTGCTAATTCTGGGCTTCTTTGGCATGTTGTTTTGCAGTGAATCAGCTCACCTACCTAGATCTAAGTGTGACTGGTCCTTGGAAGAAGGGAGTGCAACATCTACTCTAGATTAGACCATGATACTAATCTATGTAGAATTTCCAGATAAATATATGGGACACTAGAGAAAAGAATGTGTTTGCCTTTTCCCACCTCCCCCTCCCCATGTTTGCTTATCCTGCTTTGAGACTGAAGCAGTGATGAAGAATTCAGTGCATTTTCTATTTCTTACATCAGGGAAATCATCGTCCAGTGCCGCTATCATCAGGGGGCTTGAAGAATCACCAGCTTGGAAGACAAAGCTTCTCGGGTCCAGACCAGCAACCACTGTCCCTGAGTAGATTTGGGACTCAAAGTACGGTGCGTGGTTACTTTTATTGATGACCTTAATTTCTACATTGGCTATGGAGTACTTCTGTTTGTTGTTGACTTGAGTGGCCTGGGGAGAAAGAGAGAGACGTTCCTTTTAGTGATGAGACATAAAAAGGATAAGCTTGATATGAAGCCTCTTCCAACCCATGGGTTTCCTTCCATCATTTTCAGTGAACTTTGGGCCAGGCCTGTTATGGGAGGGGGACCTAATGTTTTGTGGTCCTTGTAGTTTTGCTCACTTCTGCTGTTGGCTGTCCAACTGGTCAACTATTAGGTCTGAATACTTTCAAAAAAAAAAAAAAAGGATGTGACAAAGTTGCTTTCATTATTAATGTGATTAATTCCTGATACAACAAGAATGCTGCTTCCTAGAAAGCCAACTATACTGGATTTCCGTCTGCAGTGTCATCAGACTTACCATCACCTGCAATAGGTATGAATTTGGAGAAGCTGCTACTTTGTTCATAGTTAGATTTCCTGTGTCTGCATCCACTGAGAAAATGTTATCCTCGTTCCCTAAAGAAATAGAAAGACTATTCAAACATGGGATGCTTTCACAAAGTGACCTGAAGCTCACGGGGACAGCTAACAACTAAGCTACAAAGAGCAGCCGAGTGGGGTTTCACCTTCAATAGCTCTAGGCATCTAACAGGCAAGCATCTCTATTCAGCCCTGTTACCCAGGCTGCGAAGAGAAAGCTGCATCTTAGTGAATGATTTATGTAACTTATTGTGGGCATCACCCTTATCACGAATTGCGTTCTGCTCTGGAAACACTTATTTCTCTCTGCTGACTACAAAAGGAGCCTAGACACAGAAACCTGCTTGCGTTGATACAGAGGTAGAAATCAGCCTCCAACATCACCGATCTGTGTTTGAACCATAAAAACATCTGTGCTGGATGTATGTTAAAATATATGTACAATTTTTGCTCATCTTCCTTACTCTGAGGTGGAATAAGCTGTATTTTTAGACAAGAACTCCCTTATTGGGTTCCATGCTCACTGTGGGGAGCAGAGGCCACGGTACATCCAAAATGCCAGTGGGATCTGAGGTTCCTTAATGTCTTTATTAGCAGGAGGACAGTCACAGATTTGGGACCGTGTGGAATGAATAAAAGGAAATGAACAAGCTATCACTCCACCTGACCAATATGGTCTGCCTTCGCCTTGGTGGTTAATCAAGAAGCCACTGTTGCTAAAGAAATAATAATAAAAAACAGTCTTTTGAATGAAATAGATGGCCAAGTGGCCCAGTCAGTGATCGGGCAATCATTTCACTATATTCGAGTAATCTTTTTAAAATCAAGGATAAAACAAAGCAGATTAGATGGGAACGAACAGGGGAATGAGAGCATGAAACGATGGATGAAAATTATACTGATGATGTGGGAATTGTTAGGGTCAGCTCAAAGACTGTATGAAAGTGGTGTGACCAGACTGGCAAAGTCAGGTCTAAAAGCTTAAAAACGAAACATGGCTCACTGCCCAAAAGTGAGAGAAAGTCCTTCTGAAACAGATATAATGGAGCTTGCTTTATGGACCTACAGTTCTCTTCATCTTCCTCACTGCACAGTCTGTTTCTTCTACTTAATCCACAGTGTTCTGTGCATCTAATTATTTAGGGGAGGTGGCTGAGTCACCGTCCCTGGAGGTGTTCAAGAAACGTTTAGATATAGTGTTGAGAGACATGGTTTAGTGGGGTTACTGGTGGTAGGTGGATGGTTGGACTGGATGATCTTGTAGGTCTTTTCCAACCTAGCTAATTCTAATCCTATGATTTTTCTGTGGCAGAAACTGAGGGGTAAATCTCCAGGCCCTTAACTCTCACGTGCTGCCAAGGGTATCTCCTCTTGGCAACTAATAAAGGGGAGTGTGGTTTGGAGAAGGTGACAAATTCCACTCACCACCAACAATACTGTACACAATTTTTTCATTTAAAATGTAGTCAGGATCAATGGCATAGATGGGTCCTGGCTCCAGGGTGAGCGGTTCAGTCTGCAATGGAAAGGCCAAGTATTACATAACACACAACAACACCAAATGCTATCCAGTACTCTCCCATCCCAGCATGGCTTTGCTGGTTTTATCTGAGCAGAATTAGGCTGATTGCTGGGGATGGAGGGAGAACTTCCACTTGCCAGAGTGATGAAGACTGCACTTACATCTGGAGGCCAGCACAAACTCATGGCAATTATTAGGCAATATTAGCTTCAGGGATACCATTTTATCATGCCTTCTTACCGACATCTCCGACATATTGACTCTCCCAATATAGGGGCTGCTGATGCAAATGCTTCTGTCCGTGTCAATGAAGGTGCAGGGTAGGAACCAGGGAGGCCTGGTATCAGCTTGCTCAATAATTATGCTTATCGTTGCGGTGGCCGTGTGAATGGTTACATTCACACCCTCAGTATTGTCCTGTACCCAAAAGCAAATCATATTTGTAAGATTAACTTTTATATCCAGAAGAACCCACCCGAAAAACCAGTGGCCCAGGGTCTTTTAGTTGCTCTAACTCCATTCTGTATGAGGCATAGCAGCTCATATGAAATCAGCTCAAGCAGTGAATCACCCGCTGACATTCTGCTGACAAAGGTGGGCAGAATGCAGGCCTGGTTGCATCCCTGCAATTGCTGTGTGATTATGGAGCTGGAAGGCTGCTCCAAAGCCGCTGCCCTCGCTATCCACCCTCCCTCCTGCCATCCCAGAGACCTCCCATTCAGACTTACCCTCTAGCTCCTCCGAAATAACTTACCATTGCATACAAGAGCAGTGTAGTGGAGTTAAACTTCTCATAATTCAACGCTTTTTGTAAATAGATTTCAGGGTTATTAACTCCTTTTATGGCAAAATAATCACTGGTGTTCTGCAGAGGGGAGGAAAGGGAAAAGCTCTACTAGCAGACTTGATCACAGATAGGTTAAAAATGCTGCTTGTTGCTGCATTTATCTTCCCAATCTGACCTTCAAGCCCGAGGATCTGGAGTAGGGGCTGTGGGAAGCGTAGGAATGTGAGACCTATCTCATCATTTGGAGTTGCAAGGCTTATCAGAAAGGTTCGTCCATGTTACCGTGAGTTTTCCTCTCCAAGACCCTCTGCTTTGCCTGCCTACCTGCTCAGCAGGTATTGGTTGAAATCTGCCCCATATATTTATTCAGCGTGTTGCAAACTATTCTTGCACTTAGAGCCCTGACAGCTAAGCAAACCATCATCCATGCACAAAAGAGAACACAGAGGTTTCAGCCTCTTTGAGCTGGCAAGATCATCTGCCTTAGCCTTGCACGGCTGAATTTTGGAAACAACTGCAAGGCCAAACTGGGACTAGCATAAATTGCATTTCAGCCTACAACCATTTGCGCTTGCTTTGGTGCTACTTTATTCTTGCAACTGACTAAAATCCTCCTGGATTTCAAAACTCCCCTGGATTTACACCAAGGAGAAAATGAAGTCTGCCTTTGTCTTTGATAAAAGCTTCTGAAATCTTGGGCAGATCGTGCTATCTCCACTCTGCGTTGGCTCTGTAGACAAACATGATAACAACCCCTTTCCCTCTCTGACTCAGCGCAATTCCGAGCTCTGTGAAGTTCAAAGATCTCTCCTGATCTGTTTACAGACCATCCCATCATGACTTCCCTGAATCCCATGACTCAAAATATCCTAGGTGGAAGCTTGAGCTGTATGTACCGTGCAATAAAACTGCAAACACCAGAAAACTGCAATATCAGCAATATTGATGGCAAGGTTCTGCTAACCAGACCAAAGCTCAGTTTTTGCAAAAGGCATACCTCTGCCAGATGCCATACAACAATCCTCTAGCCTCATCAAACACAAGGACTTATGCAGAGCTACAGTGTTTTCCCCCAAAGAAGAAAGATGCTCACCTGCACCGCTGCACTGAGTTTATAATAGATGATGTCCAGGTCAGCATCGGTAGCACTTACATCTTCACGGGCTACAATGGTTGCATTCACTTTTGTGTCCTGAAACAAAGTTGTTGTGGTTATTCTCTCTATGAAATTGGCTGAAGACATCTCCCTGGTTGATATCCCTTAGTCCCACAGCACTTGATGACACACTTCTGTGAAATCCTTACCTCAGGTACGACTCTGGTGAGACTGGTTTCCTTAAACACCGGGCTGTTATCGTTCATGTTGATAATGGTCACAATAATTTGCACGGTGTAACTCTGCAGAAGGAGTTAAAGGGAGAGAATCAAAGAGAAAAAGGTAAGACTTAGGGGTTGGTCCCAATTTACAAAGTGGCAGAGGGGATTGTATAAGGAGCACACCTGGATGGGTGCTGGATGGGACTGAGTTCAAGGAAGGCTGAGACGATGTGCTGCGGTATGTGGCTTAGTGAGAACTATTGGTGACAGGCAGATGGTTGGACTGGATGATCTTGGTGGTCTTTTCCAACCTTGGTGAGTCTATGATTCTATGATTTGTGGACAACCCACCATGTGGGGATTTGCAGTTTGTTCCCATCTCCCCCATTCACATAGCCACTAGGATGAGATGAGGGATGCACGTGCTTCCCTGCACTGCCTTGTAACAGAACCGAGTGTTTGGAAGAGCACTCACCTCTGCAGCACTGTTCTGACAAGCCAGGGTCACTAACAGCACAGTGTCCTTCTGCATGCAAAAACAAAAACTCAGCCATTTTAGAGATACACCCACTCTTTCTGAATCAGAAATGCTGCTGGGCTTTATCTTGTTTTCAGGCATGTCTAACTATTTCCTTCTTTCTTCTAAAGCCATTTGTCAGCACTGGGCTCTTGTTTATACCAAAGTCAAAGCTGACTGATCAACACCTTCTCTGTGATCCCTGAAACATGGCAGCAGAGCTAATTAACTATTTTCTCCTTGCTTTAGGTAAGTTCAAACAGAGATTTCTTTTTAAACTTCATGAAACAGAAATGTGCCACGCAGCAAGTACAGCATTGCCCGCAGGGTGTTACCTATGTCTGTGGGTTTTTACATTGTGGGAAAGGCATCTTAAGGACACTTGTGGCTGCATACAGAACTCTGCAGGGAGGCAGAATAGTTTAGCAGCGACCTAACTAAACACACTGACCTTTTACCCTTCCTTTACGCTCCACACAAGATCACCTCACTGCTCAGAACTGTATTTCAGTGTGGGCAAATAGGGATCCTTTCACACGAGTCCTGGAGGGCTCTGAACACTGTAGTTATCACCCTTCTGGTTTTAAACCTTCTGCTTGCTTTTATTCTTACAGATTTATTGAAAGAAAGGTACAGTAAGCATATCATGCAACCCCCTCCTCCATGTCCTCTGCCGGTGGAAGGGCTGATCTCCATGGTAGTGAACAAGAAACCCATTTGAAATAGGCTTATTTTTCACCTGTATGCTTTAGACTCGGGCTACAGATTCCTGGAAGACCAAGATCTCAGGCTGAAACCCACTGCATCCCAGCGTTACCCACCTCACCCTTACAGCCTGAAGGCTTACCTCATAGTCCACGCTCCTGACCAGCTGCAGCTCAGACCCCTGGATGGTAAAATAATCTCCATCTGGTGAGCTAGGATCAATGCTTACAGTGAAACCTGGTTCCACAAGGATATCGGTCACAACGTGTCCAGGAAGGTTATTTTCAAGAACACTCGGATTGCTATTGGAGACAGAACATCCTGAGGAAAAAAAAAACACACACAAATGAAATATGAAAGATAAAGAACTGAGGTCCCTCTGGTTATCACTGGGGAGAAAGCCCTTAAATAAAGCTGTCCTATGGTAAGACTGTAAAATCATTTGCTGGCTGCAATGGAGCAGTCTGTGCACTGCACACAGCAGTCTGTGACCCTTCTGTGGTCACAGACCTCCAACAACTTACCTTGCTGTGCTGAAATAGGTGTCACAGAGAGCAGCAGAAAGAGCAGAGAAGCCAGGAGCTGGTGAGAAACATCCATGGTGAGCTGCCAGTTGTCGAAGAAATCCCTGTTCCTCATCAAGCTGATCCTCTTCTCTCCATTTCTCGCAGCACCTTCCGCATTCACTGCTTCACAAAAGCAGAAAAGCATTGGCTGGCCGGAGAGAATTGCTGCATTTCAACCTTTGCCTCTTCGTCTCATTGGATGACTTCTAAGACATTAGCTGGTCACAGAACACGATAATGCATGAATTCCGGTTTCTACTTTGTTCTTGGGGCTTTTCTCCCTCCAAATCTCTTTAGCAACAGGGGAATATTTGGGGCATTTTCACAGGGTGGGTTTTCCTGCTTGTTCTCTGCCTTGGTCCAGTTGGATCCACAAGGCCTTTCTTTCTTCCTCTCTCAGCACTACAAGCTGAAATGTTTGAGGTTATTTAACCTCGGGGTGCTTGTCCTGTCTGTTTCTCCTTGTCAAGCACCATGTCAAGACCTGGGGGAATGCCCCTTAGCAAGAATTTTGCCTGGTACTGCAGTAAACCCTTGCAGAGGGTCTGCTGGTTGGAGAGGACAAAAGTCTGGAGCTGTTTAAGTGAATAAGTGCTTAGAGGGGCTCCCATCACTTGCCCAGCGAGTCTGATTTTATTGTGAAGGCAAAAAGAAGGTAAGCACAGTGCCATGCAGAGGACACCAGGCTGTGCTTTACTGCCTTGCTGCGCTATCACTGACGTCAGCTGGACTTTGACCAAACTGTTTAACCTTTTTGCCTTAATTTTCCTATATCTAAATGGAGGGAAATAACCACCATCTTCCTGTTTTATTTCATTGCACGGAGCATGGCCAGATAGTGCTATGGGGAGGGGAGCCTTTGTTGCCAGGTGTTGTAGAATGGCTTGGGTTGGAAGGGACCCCAAGGATCATCAAGCTCCAACCCCCTGCCAGAGGCAGGGCTGCCAACCTCCAAATTTAATACCAGACCGGGCTGCCCAGGGCCCCATCCAGCCTGGCCTTGAACACCTTGACAGGGCATCCACAACCTCTCTGGGCAGCCTGATCCAGCACCTCACCACTCTCATACTGAAGAGCTTCCCCTGATATCCAACCTAAATCTTCCCTCCTTCAACTTAAAACCATTTCCCCTTGTCCTGCCCTTATCTACTCTTGTAAAGAGTTGAGGTAAATGACATCACTGCGCCTCTATCTCTGTTTTCAAGGCAAAGTCTCGCTTATTTACAACAAGTCTTTTCTCAGAGGAAGATGAGTTAATGCCAAGTCTGATTTACCCACAAGGCTATTTCTTTCCTTATTGTTTTGCTGATGTTCCCAGCTGCTGCCATGCGCATTGTCAGTGCTTCCTCCCGTGATGATATGACTGCAGCCCTGCAGGAGGAATGGTTTTCCTCATACCAGAAGTCCACCATTTTCTGAGAAAGAATCCAAGGGAGTAGAGGTCCTGGTGTTTATCAGGTAGAAAGTAGGAAACGTGTTCAGGGCACTGTGTGTATCCAGTATTAAAATAGATAATAGATGCTCCCCCGAATTTCCATCCAGGCTCCAACATCTTGGCAGCTTCCTGAAGCTTCAATAGGATGCTATTTTATTCTCTTGTCCTGCCTCTTTTTGAGCCTGTGTCAATTTCTTCCAAGCCAAACACAGCGTGGCAAGGCATTTGGCCACTTATAGTAGCAACAAAAAACCGCAATGCAGGTGTATGTTTAAATGATGGGAACCAATTCCTTCCAGCAGAGCTTTGTCGGTGGTGGCTTTGAGAATGCTGAGCAGTAAATATCAGGGCAGAATGGAGTGGAAGAGCCTGAGCAGATATGGCCAGAGCTATTGCTAATCCCAGCGTGCCACTGTATATTGATGGAGGAAGCCCCTACTGTTGTGATCAGGAAGACCAACACAATGGAAAAGGCGTTACAAAAGAGGTGGAAGGACCAGCATGATAGCCAGGTGCTACAAGGGAATGGAAGTAGATTGCTCACCTGTATCAAAAGGTTCTGGGTTCACAGGGACAAGCTTCCACCAAGGAGAGATCTCCAGAAAGAAAACCTTCCTCAGTGGCAGCCAGCCCTTAAATGAGGCCTAAGAGGAGAATTGCCTTCAGCTGTGCTCCCAGAGCTGACTGGGTCTTTCCTTCAGGTGCTCCATCAGTGGTTCAGGCCATGACTCAGCAGTTCCCATACACCCTGCCTTGCATTCCTAATGGCCCAACACCTAATGAAGGTACCACCCTCACTATGTTTCCCAAATCATGGCCAAAGCATAGACACAGCTAACATATCTTTGATGAGCTTTGCTCCAGCTCCACCTGTCGACACCAGTTCACACCAACATGCATTTCAATCTTGATTATCTAAGAGGTTTTATTGGTGTTAGTTGTCTTTTTTTTTTTTTTTTTGGCTGCTTTCCAGAATTTTATTTGAATCTATTTGCTGATCTCAAGTGTTTTTCCAAAGCAAAATTCAATGACTTTTCTATTTATCTTCAAGGTTGTTTACGTGCAAAATCATTTCCTTATTGTTTCTGACAGAACTTCGGTTTTCCTCTCAGCTTCAGCCAAAAACATCTCCCTTCCTTCACATCTGTCACCAGCTGCAGAGGGGGCAAATGTACTGGCTGGTAACTGCAGCAGCTTCCTTGGCATCGCTGTCCGAGTGGCTGTGGGGAGGGTGAAAATGAACAATAGTTTGTTATTTCTGTGGGAACAGACCACAGTGGTAGGGAAAAGGGCACCCAGCAAAATTCAGAGATGGGGGGGCCCAGATCGCTGCTACCTGATGTCAAGCACCTCACAGATGTACAGATGAGGTTACTGACCTCATCACAGAATCACTGAACCACAGAACAGTTTGGGGCAGAGGGGGCATTTATACACAATCCAGTCCAACTCCTCTACCATGGGCAGGGACGCCTCCCACCAGCTCGGTTTGCCCAAAGCCCCATCCAGCTGGGGCATCCACAGCTTCTCCGGGCAGCCTGTGCAGGTGCCTCACCACCCACCCTTACATCCTATCTCATTCCACCCTCTTTTATTTTAAGCTGTTAACCCCTTTCTTGGCACTGTAAGTCCTCGTAAAATTGCTGTCTCCATCTTATAAGCCCCCTTTTAAGCACTGAAAAGCTGCAGTAAGCTCTCCCCCAAGCTTTCTCTTCTCCAGGCTGAACACCCCCAGCTCTCTCAGCTCTTATTCATAGGAGAGGTGCTCCAGCTTTGTGACCATCCCCCATTATTCCAGGCAACGTGGAGGGCTGCCTTATTCCTCCTATTTCTAGTGGTTTTATAGCGAGACGTCTCTTTGAAAACAGTTGGCAGCTGGGAAGACACAATGTCCAGATGTTGGGGTAGAACATCCTGAGGTGTGTGCTTGAACCATTTCCTGAATCCCAACTGCTGGATGGGGCCTTCCGATGAGCTGTGCAATCAGCTTAGTCCAGAATAACAACTCCACAATCAGAAAAGGATCTTAGCTCATTTCCCTGGGTTTTACTATTTTTCATTGCTGGCTTTTATATGAAATATCTTAGCTGTAAATCTCAATGTCAGCATTTAGATAAAGCACACCCGAGTGCCAGGCGGGCTCAGCAAGTAGAAATAGAGATCACCGCGAAGGCAGACACGAAAATCAACTGAGATTGCACACATCTTCCTGCCACCTCGCAGCCTGACCAGAACATTTGCTTTGTTGGCTCTGCAAACTGCCCCTGAGAGTGCAGCTTTTGGCAGAGCACACCTACCTGCTGTTCAGAAAGCTCTGGTACAGCCACATGTAGCAAAGGTCCTCACTGCTGTTTTCTTTCTCTTCCTCCTGCACCTCTGTTTTGACCTGGCCTAGATTGCTGCTTTAGATCAAGAATAATAAGAACAATCGTAATAAAGAAGGGTAACCACCACAGCTGTGAAACAGCATTGCTCTCTGGAAGGTGGGTTGACCCACCAGGAACCTGTCCCATGGTCTGTCACCCCGCTGACTGACACTTCAGTGTGTAGAAGACTTGGCCGTGTGTATAACTACGCCTAAGATCTGCCCAGTCTGACAGCCAAAGCGGTGGAGCTGAGCCCTGGCTCCCTGCAGGCAGCACTGAGCACATTGTCTTCCCATTCCCAAGGAAGAAGAGCTCTTACCTGCGCTTGCGGCCCATGAGATTTTGGATAAATTTCTGAACCTGAGCGTTTCCTCTCATCTTGCTGTATTCACTGGTGAACAATCCGTCCGAGTGCCTCTGAGTTCTGCAGCAGGAAAAAGACAACACAATGACTGCTCCTCCCAGCCATGCAACTCATCTCAGCACTAGGAAATTTATCCCCTGTTCAGGAGATCCATATCCCTCCCCTTGTGTCTCCTCTCATCTTCAGCATCCACCGAGGCTGGCGCTGGAATTGGAGGAAGCTCAGCCCCGTGGACTTCCCATTCATTGCTGGAATCCCATTTCCCATTCATTGCTGGAATCCCATCTCCCATTCATTGCTGGAATCCCATCTCCCGCTCTCCCTGCCCCAGGAGAGTGGCTTCAGCTCCTCCCTACCTCTCCTTGAGGCCCACCAGGTGTTTCACTAGCTGCTGCACGTAAGCGTGGTCATTCATCTTGCTGAGCTCACTGTGGAAAAGCCCGTCAGCATGTCTCTCAGTCCTAGAGACGAGAAGAAGATGAAAGACATGGTTTTAAAACTGGAGAAGAACGGGCACTTAAAACTGCTCCGTCAAGAAAAGAGGGTCCTGAGCAAAGGTGGGTAAGAACTTGTGCTGATTTGGCAAAGTTTCACCAAAAGAAAAAATATATATATCATAGGAATTTAAGAGAAATCTCTCTCTTAACCATCACGCAGCAAAACCACCTGCTCTTGCTTCTTGCTAATATCAAACGTGCTCGAAGCCTCAGTGATGCTCAAGCAAAGTCCACAAGCTTCAAAGCAGGCTGGGCAGTGGGTGGGATAAACGGTCTGGGATCCTGATGTCGGTCCGGGCCAGCTTCAGGGGAGAGCCCCTTGTGTGAGTGTGTGTCTACAGCAGTGATAGTGTTAGGGGAGCTAGGCCAGGCACCGGTGGTGGCCATGGAAGGGCTGTGAGGGTCCTCCAGCCTAAGCCCTTTAGTTACTCTGGCCTTAACTGCTCTATTTAAACTATTTAAAAGGGAGAATTCCCCTTTTACCGGGTACTTAGCGGGAAAACAGATTCAAGAGTGTCTTTTTTAATGTAGCTTGATCCATTCGGGGTCCTGATTTTAGTTCTCAGTGCAGTCCATTCAATACTTCCATACTTAAGCAAGAAAAATAAGGTTTATAACATTTACATTCATAGAATCATAGAATCACCAAGGTTGGAAGAGACCTCCAGGATCATCCAGTCCAACCGTCCACCTATCACCAATAGCTCCCACTAAGCCATCCCCCTCAACACAACGTCTCAATGTTCCTTGAACACCTCCAGGGTCGGCGACTCCACCACCTCCCTGGGCAGCCAAAGAAATTCGTTCATTTAACTAAATCCGTTTGGGGAAGAAAAATAAAACAACAACCAAGCAGCTGCAACTTCTGGAAGGAAGATGAAAGGTTGGAAGGATGGCTGGAAGGCTCTTCCAACAAAACACCGTGGAGGAAAAGGAAGTGGAGGCACAAGGAACGCTTACCTCTCCCGGGATGGAAGGGATGCTGAGAAGTGAGACAGGACGATCATGGGAATAATTAGCCGACACAGACCACTCATCAAGGAAACCATGTCGGCTCCTGAATGAAAGCACAAAGTTTTATGGAATGAATGACCTGGATCTCTAGTGGAGTTCACATGCCACAGAGAAGACATGGCCACATAAATAACATAACTATAATTAATTAGGCACGCCGACAGTTAGCAAAATACCTCAAGGATGCCCAGGAGAAATCTATCTTTCTCCCCTCCTAAATAATCAGGCGAAGAAATTGGCCTGTAGCAAACAACTCGCCTACACACCAGGGAAACAAAAGCCTCACGCGTGCTGATACCTGTCTCTCCTCTAATCTGTCAAGAGGGAAAAAAGAACTAACACACATTTTCAGTAACAACTGCACCTTGCGTTTTGTTTTCTCCCTGAAATAAAAACTGCCTTTTTGCTCATCACAAGCCATTGCATTTTCTTCCCTTTTACTTCCACCCTCTTCTCGTGGCTCCGTGCCTGCAGAGACGTGCATGTGCCTTTGTAAGAGGGTGCTCACATTTCCCCTAGGGATCCCCAGAAACGATGTCTTTAATTTGTAATACTCTTCTCTCTCCTGCAAAGAAGCGGGCTTTGCTTCCTTAGCTGCCCTCTGGGAAATCCTCAGGCACTCCTTGCTAACCGAATATCCAAGTTCTTCCAATTTGGTTTAATTCCAGCCTGAAACCAGGCAGCACGAAGAGCACACGGAGGAGGCAGCCCACCCAGCCTGACCAGCACAGCCGTACTTACCACACCGCGCTCGCTCTGGACTCTCACCCAACTCACCTTGTGCCACCGGCCCACTTCTCTCCGCAGCCCCCTATAAATCTGCAGCCCTTATCAAAGGCAATTACTTGGGTAAAGATATGAATACGAGTAATCGTGGTTAACAGCAAATAATGCATCCGGGCTGAAATGTCCTTTTAATTACTCTCTAAACCCACCAGGCCATTCACAGCAGTTCAGCGGACTGTATTTCTGCTGATGCTCCTGTTTGTGTGTGTAATCACGGTAATTTGTTGGGCAAACATCCCTGTACCAACTGATTCATTATGATCGTCATCATTATCTCTCCTCCTGGGTTTAATTACTTCTTGATAGGAGCTTCATCTTCTGTTCTTTTTTTTTTTTTTTTTTAATTCTGGCTTGGATTTTGTTTGTAATTGCCAGGAGTACGATCTGGCTGAACAACAAGTAGCACTTCCTAGGGCCTAGCCCTCTGATCAATGGGACTGGTGGGGCACAACTGCTAAAGGGCTGGTGAGAGCAGATTGTATCACGGCTTCAAAGGAGGGAGAATTAGAAACACCCTGGACATACTCCCCGCCTTGGCTGGGTTTTGGAGCTCTCAAACACTGCTACTACAGGTGACATAGAAATGGAGGGAGAAAAAAAATAGGATTACGGCTGCGTTACAGAGAAGCTGTGAGTCACATACTTCTCTTATGAGCACCCATCCCAGCTCTGGGAGTCCTCGGTGACGGTAGTGATGTCTGGAACCACATTTAAACCTTCTTATTTTCTGCATTCATATTTTATAATGGTATTGGTGGTGACGGGATCAAGTGGGACTCCTGGTGTTGCCAGGTGAGGAAGGAAAAGAGCAAGGAGGAAGAAAAGAGAGAGGACTGGAAGAACAAGAAATGGAGGAGCCTGATTTATCCGCTTGGCAACAAAGAATGGGGTTTGCCTCGTGGCAGTGGCAGTGGCAGAGGGTGAAAAGGTGATGGGGTAGAAAGGAGTGTGGGCTCAGCCTTGGCACTGATTGACACCCTCAGCATGGAGAGACCCGTGATGAGCTGCATTAAGGAAATCCAATTGCCACGGGTGCAGGGCTATTCACAGCAGCTGTGCTGTCAGCTGCGGGCACCCTGGTGAGAGGCAGAGAGGACAGCAAGCCTGCAATGTGACGTGCATCAGCTTATAACTGTATTGCCCCCCAAAATGCACTGTATACTGAGAGTGCAATTCTGGCCTTTTCTGATGATGTGAGAAAGGGCTTAATCAGAACGGCAAGTGCTGTGATCCCATGCTGCAAAAAGGACTCACCAAAATCACCAAAAGAACAGGCCAGGTAAATGCTGCTAGTGCATTACATGGATGTGGTAACATCTGACGGGGCTGGGAAAGCCTGTCCAGCCTTTGGGGTGGCTGCTTATCCAGGGCAGCCCCTGCAAGGTAGCATCCCTTGCCAGCGTGTCCACTGTCCATACCCAGGATGTGTTACAGCAGCAGCTCAGGGTCTCCTGGGATTGCTCTTTGTGGATACGCCTTGCTTGGCCAAAACAGCCTTTGTGCTGCTCTTTGAGATGGGTGGCCTTGAGATGGCTGAGTGCACAGGACCCAGACCAGCTGTGCAAGTTGCCAGACACCATCTCATCCACGACACATGTCCAGCAACGCCATCACAAGCCCCGATGAAGCTGCCGTGAGGATGCCCACTTTCGAGGAGCGCAGGCTGCGACAGCATCCAGCAGCGCACCCATGGATGGCAGGGGAGTTTATTGAGGTCAGATGGAACTAGGAACTGGGCGGCTAAATCCTTCCTACGTAAAATACCCTTTAATCAGCTTACAGGGTGTTCGGGAACTTCTACCTCCTCCGTTCTTCTTTTCTTCTTAACGTGTGTGTGTGCGCGCCCATGTGTGTCGGAAGGATTTTCTCTTTCATGCTTCCAGGTGAGCCCTCCCCCACGCCAAGGACCTGGCCACGTTGCTGCTATCTACAGAGAGAAGATCGGAGGCGTTTTCTCCTCCCTCAAATCTGAAAGAGAAAGGACCCTAATTGGAATAAGGGGATTGACTGGTGGATTTAGCCTCGCAAATACTCCTTTCTTGCACAGGATGGTTTCAGGAGCGGGTTTAATCTTTGCCACCTGATCTGCGATTTTGGCTGCAAAGGAGAAGAGAGGGCAGTGGTGGGGGCAGCTGTAGGTGGTCTTGAGAAATGGAGAGAGAAGAACAATTAGAATCACCCAGCTAAGTGGGACCTCAGAAGAACACCTACCCAACTCCCACATCCCAGGGTGGACTCGGTTACTCACAGATCCTGAGCAGGGTAGGGAGCGTTCCTTGTTGCCCCTGATGCAGAAGCTGGGCAGAGCTTTGTGGTCCCTTCTGCAGGCGTGTGCTCAAAGCAATGCGCCAAACAAAGGGGAAAACCATATTCCCTCTCTGTTTTTTTGGCTTCCCTGTGCCTCTTGCATGTGCAAATGGTCTATAGGAAACCCTAAAGGACTCCACCTGTGAGCAGGGAGTACGCACCTTCCCGTGCCCAGTATGATAAATAGCTGGGGTTCGTTCAAATGCCAGCCTTGGAGAGGGAGAAGGAAGGAGGACCCTTCCTTGAGGCTGCACATCCCTCCGGAGCAGCATGTGATTTAGCAAGGAGCAAATAACTCCAAGCAAAGATGCCAGGATATACGGAGTCGTCAGCAGAGAGAAGCATCTCCCCCCATCCTACCCCCCCTCTAGGGAGGTGAGGGACGTGCACGGCTCTCTCTGTCTGCTTGTACTGCACTCAGTTCCTAAGATGCTTTTGGGTTCCCTTGGATTGCTTATCCCTCCCTGCTTTGTTCAGCTGGGCAGCAGAGTCCAGCAAGGCAAGCCAGAGACATGTTGCACTTCGATATGGCACTCTTCTGGGTTGGCACCTGTTTAAAAACAAAGTTAAATATGGGGGGACAAGAGGAAATCACTGGCATAAAATATCACATTCCTGAAAGCGTGCCCATTTGCTCCAAAGTCTGGCAGATGCTGGACATGCTAGTTATCTCTGAAATTGACAGCAGTACCTGTGAGCAAGGGCAGCAAAACCTTTGTGTCGGGAGCTTTGAGCTCTGCTAGAACAGACCTCAGCCATTTGGATCAGAGCCATATCTGCTCTGAGCCAAACCCTCGGGTGAAACCTGCCACAAAATCCAGTTCTTTGGGAATGAAATGTAAGGTACCTGACACGCACGGGAAAAATTAAATCCTTAAAAGGTTTTGCCAAGAGCTGGGAGGAAGGAGGCGGTGGCACGTCTCACCTCACAGGCTGGCAAGTGCACTGCTTTCCGATGGGATGGGATGGGATGGGATGGGATGGGATGGGATGGGATGGGATGGGATGGGATGGGATGGGATGGGAGGAGAGATGCTTCGGAATCAAGCCAAGCCACCCCTTATCTAACTGCCTGGGGGAGGACAACATGCATTACTGCAGGGACGGGGCTGCTCAGGCTGCCCTTGTGCTCTTGGCCTGGCGTGGCTCTGCCCAAATGGATGCTGCCTTGATCCATAAGGCAGAGGAGCTCCGAGCACAGGCTCTCCACAGCAGAGCGAAGTGCTAATGCTCCCCACGCGCCCTGCTTTGCCACAGCTCTAATTGGCATCAGCATCTGTAATCTCAGCCTCCAGCTGCTTGCTGCGTCTGGGGAAGAGGAGAAAGCACTTTGGGGAATTAATTTTAATTATAAAGACAACATGCTCCGTGACCCAGCTGGCAGGCGGCCTGGCCCAGCAATGAGCACGGCAGCTCCCAACACCCGGACGTCATTTCGGCTGCATTCCTCTCCATGTCAGGGACCTGCGAGGGTCTGTGAGATGCAGAGGTTCCTTCTGAGGTTCTTGCTGCTCACAGGTGTGCCTTTCCATGCCTGCTTGCTACCATGCACGTCTCCTCCCCAGGAGCTTTTCCTTCATGAATAGCTCCAGCAAGCTCACTGATGTTTCAAGAGCAGGAGGGGCTCTCAAAGTACATTAATGTGATCTGCCCTGTGACACAAACCCTTGTGTTTCAGGAGGTTACCCTTGCATGAGATCAATTCTATGGCTTAGTCTGAAGCCAGGCATCCACAAAAACATCTAGATGTGATTATAAGCTGAAAGAGACAGTAAATCCAACTGTAGTTTCTTTCCCACAGTTAATCACCATTAAGAATGCATGAGATTCTGTCTTACGTGGATTTATTGTAACTTGCCACAACATTAAACATCAAAAGATCTGTTCAGCGTGCATGTAAATCCCTGAGCTTCTTGGACTCGGAGAGCCTGGATGCCCAGGGAGCCTTCTTCCCTCCCTGGCAAAGATTAAGCCCAAAGCAGGATGCTGCCTCTGTCTCTTTTCTTGGGAATGCATTACAGGAAGGTCATGTTGTTCTCCTTTTCTATTTACAAAGTCAGCACCTCAGGCACGAACAACCACAGCAATAAAGGTTCCGAGTGTCCTGGGACACTGAGAGATGTCTCCCTTGCAATCTCCCTGGCCAGTATGGGCAGACGGATCTTTGATGGGCTGGTCTTATGTGAAGCTGGGGTGGTCCTGCAGGCAGACAGTGCCACTCTTCACCCCTTGTGTCCTTCACAGCACAGGGTTGTGGTTCACAACCACTGTATTTGCTAAGGGCAGCAGACACAGAGGAACCACTGGACTTAGAAGCAGTGCTGTACAGCGTTGCTGTAGCCTGGCAGTTCGCAATGGAAGAGCTGTCCTAATTAGCGCTTCGCACAGCCGCTCTCTTTTGGAAGTCAAAAGCTTTATTTCACATTGGATTAATCTACTCCAGGATTAAACTGGTCTAGGATTAAAGCACCGCCACTCTGGCAAAAGGGCTTCCACGCTGAGAGCTTAGAGCCACTCTGCGCTAACCCACAGGGAAAACTGAGATAATTAATGTCAATTGAGTGTTAAAGTCACTTAGATAAATGGCATCAGTCCCTGTGGGAAGGCAGAAGGCCTGCAGTTACAACTCAATCCCGATCCCTTCGCTGCTCGGGGTGGTTAAACACAAATAAATTAAGGGCACTCCGTCCACAGAGGAGTTCTGCCCAGTTTCATTAATGCCTTGCAAGGCCTCCCTTGGCTAATTGGAGTTGTTTTCTTGGAGCAGAAAGGTTCTGCTTCAAGGCTTCCCCATGCTGCAGGTACTGAGGACTGATGTTGTGTCTTCCTTCAAAGGAAAGCAAAGGAATTTGGGGTCGAGGGGCACAGAAGGCTGGAGCAGGGAATTTTTCTGCCAGCCTCTCAATAGCTCAGATAGAAGTGATATCTGGATGGTGTAAACGACCCTCCTCTGCAGTGCCTTCCCTCCCTGCTGCCTTCCACAGCACAAGGCTGATCGGGATGGGAAAGATGCCCATCGAGTCAGGATCGGGTCTCACATCTCCCAGCCCACCCGGGCTGGAAATGGGGGTCACAGCCCTCCCGTCCTCCCCCAGCCTCCAGCTCTGGCTCTGCTAGAAACAAAGCTTGTTTCTCTCCACCAGCGTGGGAGTGAATGCGGTGATGTGCAAAGGGATGGGGTGGGGGCATCGCAGTGCCCGTTACCCCAGTCTATCAACTCCCCATAGGTAAATCACATAGGTAAATCTGTTACTCAAAGCAACACGGATTGCACTTTAGTTCCCTGATCTCCTGTCCCTTTCCATTTAAAAAGAAGCCACTTTCTGGACTCCCAGAGCCTTCACAGTCCTTCAGATGCTCTTGGAGATGAAAGCAAACAGCACTGATTTCTCTCATCACCGTCGGGATTACTGCTTTGAATCTCCTGGGGAAAATCTTCAGGTCGGGTTAACTTGAAACCACCTTCTACTCCGAAACCTGTCGGCTTTCTTTTCTTTCTCCCTAGCTTTATCAGGGCTTTGCTGAGATCCGAGGGCGCTTTGATCCATCGCTGTATTTGCAGCGCAGCGCTGTGGAACCGGCGCCTCCGCTCTTCCCTAACTCCCATCAGCGCGGCCGGGCTCACGGCGCGGGACACGACTGCGTGCAACGCACAGAAAGCAC